>NW_026040033.1:0-29432 GCF_023375975.1 Astyanax mexicanus
AAAGCCTGTCTTCTCATGGACAATAATATGCCTTGTGAAATCCAAATTGTGGAACACACGAAGCACGATTACTGTGTCTCATGTATGTTTTATCAAATAGAAAAGAGTTTTCAAGTGTATTCGTCAAACTAAGTGTACTCAATTACAGAGTTCATTAAACTTCTACTAATGTGTACCTCTAAAGTACTTCAAAAATTGTGCTGGGCTTTGTAAATAATTGACAACTCAAATAAAATATTTGTTATTATTCGAATTCATGTCAATAATTCGCACTATGCCCCAATCCTTTTCACTCACTCTACACATAATATATTTGGTTCAGTGAAAATTTCTCCTGATCCATGTGAAATAACAGTATTAGACCACCATATGTGGCCCCCCTAATCCAAAATCATGTAAACAAATAAAACATTTCAAAACAGGTAAAAAGATTTGCTTTCTCACCCACTCATTCATAATTCTTTGCAGTGTCTGCATTCGACCAGCAGATGGGCTGCAAGCTCCACCAAAAAACAAGATCAGTACATTAAACCTATTTCAACCTTCCATAGAGATAGCATTAAATAAATAAATAACTCATATATAACTATATATATATACACAACAAATTAACATTATTCATGTTATAATTATTATTACACATATTAACACACCTTAAAATACACCTTAACAATTGGACAGAACGCCAATGACATAATTAGTAAAGATTTAATTATTTCTTAGGACTCAAGTCAAGTATACCAATGATGAAATATTTAAATGTGTCCTAAAGACTTGGTTCACTAGTCAGAGAGTAGCGGTTTAAATCTTGCCTTTAACCTTAGCTCCAAAAAATTATTTCATTCTTCTATCCAAAATAGTTAGAAATTAAAAGCACGGCCAAAAAACATGTATTGATTCCACGTTTAGTAACTCTTAACTTGTGTAAGCAATATTTAGCGAGCAGAATTACGCAAAATGGCGGCCATTTAAGGAAAACCAAATATCCACAAACGGTAGATTTTTAGAGAGTGGGGGAATGGACATTGCAGTTAAACTTTGCCCCGTAAAAAGATAATTTAATGCAATTACATTAATAAACTACACATCAAATTCGCTGTACCTCGTGACCTCTGACCTCTGACCTAGAGAAGGGAATGGCCGCCATTTTGTGAACCACGAAAACGTAAACAAACCCGCACGCTAAGCTAAGCTAAGCTATGCTAGCGCCTAGTTACCTATTCGGAAGCCATAGCAACCGCTCATGTAGGCGAGTTTCAACAACACTGTGGCTAAATACACTAATCACAATATAAAATACATACACAGGGGACAGAATGAACACCTACCTGCTAGTTTAGTGCAGTATATTTGGCCAATTTAATGGTACATGCTAATCGCTAATTTAGCTTCACTCACCTAGCTAGCAGCCCAGATAGCCAACAAACTAGCACTCCAGACACTCCACCCGTGGCCGGAGAATATACATATAATATATATCTTTATTATATATATATATATATATATATATATATATATATATATATATATATATATATATATATATATATATATATATATATATATATAGTGTGTGTGTGTGTGTGTAGAGAGAGAGAGAGAGAGAGAGAGACTAAAGTCTTAGTAGTGCCATGTACACGTGTCTAAAAAAATCACCCTATGGTCAAATACCAAAGAAAGTCATAATAATAATAATAAAAAAAATTATAATAAGAATAAGAATATTTATTATTATTATATTTTATTTTTTTGTTTAATTATTAATTTTTTTATTAACGCCATAATATCATTAATTATATTAGTGTTAATGTTGGTAAATTTGATTACGTATAATAAATATTAATAATGCTTTATTAATAAATAGTGAATAATAATTTGTTATTATTAATTATTAGTAGTATCATTCTGATTGTTATTATTATTATTATTATTATTATTATTATTAGTAGTAGTAGTAGTAGGAGTAGGAGTAGTAGTAGTATTATAAATGTTCATATAAGTAATTTGTATTACTATTAGTAATGGTAATATTAGTCATTTTATTTACTATTAAGAGTTTATTACTCATAATTTATTGTTATTATATGATTGGTGATATTATGTATAATTATTAATTTTATTATTAGTCATTTAGTAATTAACATTATTATGATTATTATTATCATCATCATCATCATCATTACAAGTAGTAGTATTACTATTTTCATTTATTTACATGTATTAAAGGTAATTGTATATTGTCCCAGGAAAATATAGATTGATTAGATTGATTATTACCAATAGTAAGATGAAAAACCAGAGTCAAGCCAATTTGGACCTTTCCACAAAGTTTATCTGTATTACATATAATATTTGCCCTGCAATTAGAGAGAAGATGTAATTTAAGGAATGTGACGTTGCTGCCATCTCCTGGACCCAATAAATAATTCCAAATAAAAAGTTTAAATGGGATATCTACATTTGATTTTTCCTTTATATTTACGAGTCAATGTGGTTTTGGACATAGTCTCATACACAGCCACAAGATATGCTCAAACATTGCAAAGACACATTGCCTCAATATATATGTGTGCGTGTGTTTGCATGAATGTCTAATTTTCTTTCCATAAAAAAAGGAAAAAAACAATAAATATATATGCTCAAGAATTATATAGATATATTCTTGAGCAATGCAATACAGAACTTTAACCACATGGTGGCATCCAAACTCTTAAAACGTGAAGTAGTCAGCTCAACATACACTTATATATACAAAGTGAAGTAAGTCTTATGTTCCATGTCCATATGAAAAGGTACTAAGCCTCATCAATGCAATTGCGCTGTTTAACAACACACACACACAAACACATATATATGTGTATATATGAACAATATATAAAACGTTTCTATATATTTTTTAGATATATATACAGAGAGAGAGAGAGAGAGAGAGAGAGAGAGAGAGCTCTTAAAACATGAAAACATGCGTATATAAATATATTGTAAGTCTTATGATACGTCCATAATCTATACATTAAGTAAACCTCACGATATATATATATGTAGCTAGGTATATATTAATATCTAGAGAGAATATGACAATATTACCGAGTATATCAATGTGTGTGTATATATTACATTGCACATGTAACACTGATGGATGCCGCCGTGTAGTGAAACAATGCCTTTTTCAGTAAGAAGAGTTCAATTTATGTCACCACACACACACTTATAACAGAACTCTTGCAACTTATAACAGTGCATGCAATGGTGCAGTTGAACCACACGGTGGCATCCAAGCTCCATCAGTGTTACATGCAGCAGTTCCCTCAGTACTCACGCACACACACATAATATATATATAGATGCCTTTCTCTATTATTTCACCAATAATGTGCTCATAAATCTTGTGCTTGTGTGTTTCTATGTATTTAGCCATTGCAGTAAGCTCTAGTAATTGCTGGCTATTAAAAAGGCGCGAAATATTGATAAAATGTACGTTATGTTAAATGTATACATTGTTTTGAGTACACTTAGTACTACTTTTTCATACAACATTCATATATATATATATATGAATGTTGTATGAAAAAGTAGTACTAAGTGTACTCAAAACAATGTATAAATTATATATATTATATGCATGTGTGTATGTATACATACATATATATAATATATGTATGTATACATACATATATATTATATATATATGTATACATACATATATATATTATATATATATATATATATATATATATATACACATATATATACATACATACACACACGCATATAATATAATATATATAATACACAGAATATAATATATACATATATATACTATATATATATATATATATATATATATATATATATATATATATACATATATATATATATATATATATATTATATATGAATGTTGTATGCAAAAGTAGTACTAAGTGTACTCAAAACAATGTATAATTTTATATAATAAATATAATATATATAAATGCATATAAAACGCATGTAGAAAAACAACTCTTTTGGCACAGACACAGGTAGGTGGCTCTTAAAAGAGCCGTTGGGTATTAAGGGAAAACGTCAAAGCGCTCCGTTTAAGCGCGCTCTCCGCGGATACGGCGGGCCAGCTGGATGTCCTTAGGCATAATGGTGACTCTCTTGGCGTGGATGGCGCACAGGTTAGTGTCTTCAAACAGACCCACCAAGTACGCCTCGCTTGCCTCCTGCAGAGCCATGACGGCGGAGCTCTGGAAGCGCAGATCGGTCTTGAAGTCCTGAGCGATCTCACGCACCAGGCGCTGGAAGGGCAGCTTGCGGATCAACAGCTCAGTGGATTTCTGGTAGCGACGGATCTCTCTCAGAGCGACGGTGCCGGGCCTGTAACGGTGAGGCTTCTTCACGCCGCCGGTAGCCGGGGCGCTCTTGCGGGCTGCCTTGGTGGCCAGCTGCTTCCTCGGGGCCTTGCCACCGGTGGACTTGCGGGCGGTCTGCTTCGTTCTTGCCATGGCGCTGAACTCTTGAAAGAGAATAACGCTCCCTCGCCTCCTCACGGCCCTTTTAAGCTTTAGAGCCGCTCGTCGCCGATTGGACGTGTCGGAGCTGCCAGCGTCTGATAGGGCGTCTTCAAAATCGAGCTTGCGCGCTATTGGCCGTCATTCCGAACCGCAAAATACTGCTGTTAGAACACAGTGGCGGCTTACTGCTGTCCAGCCTGGTTTTATGTACACTAAACGCAATGCAGGTTGATCGCTCTCATTTGTTTATTCAACAATACTTATCTCCGCACACACGAACATAATACCCACCCGTGTGTATATATCTAGGTATTTTCAGCTTGTAAATATTTATCTTGTCAATTGTTTTAGTGCTTTTACTCATTGATCAAAAGCATAATAGTGTGTGCATGTATGTGTATATCTATATATATCTATATATATCTATATCTATATATATATCTATATATATATATATCTATATCCATATCTATATATATATATAAATATAGACACACATCGCGTTATATATACTATTTTCATTTTAGTTTATTCCTTTATCACGTAACGTGATAAAGGAATTCATAGAATATGCACTACACGTATTTTGCGTGTATTACATGTACTGCGTGTTGTGTTACTGGTGAGGAAACGTAAGCACTTTTTGAGTAGAGTTGGGTGGCTCTTAAAAGAGCCTTTGGGTATGGACAAAGAAGCGGAGATTTACTTGGCCTTGACCGCCTTCTCGGTCTTCTTGGGGAGAAGCACAGCCTGAATGTTGGGCAGCACACCACCCTGGGCAATGGTAACTCCTCCGAGCAGTTTGTTCAACTCCTCGTCGTTGCGAACAGCCAGCTGCAGATGACGGGGGATGATACGAGTCTTCTTGTTGTCGCGGGCGGCGTTGCCGGCCAACTCGAGAATCTCAGCGGTAAGATACTCCAGCACGGCGGCAAGGTAGACGGGGGCACCGGCGCCAACACGCTCTGCGTAGTTTCCTTTGCGCAGGAGCCTGTGCACACGGCCCACGGGGAACTGCAGCCCAGCGCGGGAAGAGCGAGTCTTGGCCTTGGCCCTAGCCTTGCCGCCGGTTTTGCCTCTTCCGCTCATGATGCAGGTCAGATGTGTTCGCTGAACAAAGCTGAAATAAAGCGAGAAGGCTCCCGGGCGCTGTTGATAAAGCAAAAGCGCCTACGTTCCTATTGGCTGCAAGCTTCGCGCAGCAACAGCCAATAGCGTCCCCGCCGTCGAACTCTAGCGGCCGCTCCCCCCTCCTCCTCGTGCAGCCTCCTCCCCCCTCCTCCTCGTGCAGTGTAAACGCTTGGCGCTGAGACAGCCAATCGCGTGTCCGCCGTCCAACGCCAGCGCCCGCCCTCCGCTGCTCGCTTTGGGCCCCCACCTCCCCCTCCTCCTCGTGCTGCCTGCTTTGTGTGTGTGTGAGACAGAGACCTACTGCTGCAGACAGAGACTTATGCCTTCCCGCTCAAATAAATCTAAAGTTGTAAACGAAAAGAAATAACCTAATAAACAAACTAATGAAACGAATACCTACAGTGGCTGTGGTTGTGCTATGACAGCTACTTATATGGGAGCCGTATTTGTATGTTAAAATGATGATCATACAACGATAAATAGTGTCATACGCCATACACATTAGACACTGTTATATGCTTTGAATACATATATGTACGTGTTTATAGCAAAGGAAGCTCTTTGAAACGAAACTGTGGGTGGCTCTTAAAAGAGCCGTTGTTAGAGAGGAACAAAACATGAAGGTAAACGGCACCGTTTACTTCTTCTTGGGGGCAGCCTTCTTGGGCTTCGCCGCCTTGGGCTTGGCCGCTTTGGGCTTGACAGCCTTGGCTTTCTTTGGGCTCTTGGTGGCTTTCTTGGGAGCCGCCGGCTTCTTCGCCTTCTTGGGGCTCTTGGTTGCCTTCTTCGCAGCCGCTGCGGGTTTCTTGGCCTTTTTGGGAGACTTCTTGGCCGCGGCGGGCTTCTTCGCCGCTACCTTCTTGGGCTTTTTCGCGGCAGCCGGTTTCTTGGCGGCGGGCTTCTTGGCTTTAGGAGCAGCCTTCTTGGCCGGCTTCTTCTTGGCCTCGGCCTGCTTCTTGTTGAGCTTGAAAGAGCCCGACGCGCCGGTGCCTTTGGTCTGCACCAGAGTGCCCTTGGTGACGAGGCTCTTGACGGCGATCTTAACGCGAGAGTTGTTCTTCTCCACGTCGTAGCCGCCGGCAGCCAGGGCTTTCTTCAGGGCGGCGAGGGACACGCCGCTCCTCTCCTTGGATGCCGAGACGGCCTTGACGATAAGCTCGCCGACGCTGGGGCCGGCCTTCTTGGGGCGGGCGGCCGCCTTCTTCTTGGGGGCCTTGGCGGGCGCCGAGGCGGCTGGGGCGGGAGCGACTTCTGCCATCGTTCTGCTTTGCTGCGTGCTGGAGCGAGCACTGTGTGTCTGCTGCTGTAGCGTTCTGTGGAACCTCCCTCAGCGGCGAGGGGGGCGGCCCTTAAGCGCCGCATGAGAACGTTGTAGACTCAACCCGGCCGGTGCTGTGCAGCCGTGGCGCAGCTGCAGGCTCGCGTTGTGTTTTCTCGCCGCGTTTCTCGCACGAAATCCGCGCGCGTGGCCAACCTGGCGAGCGTTAAAGCACTCTCCCGCCTCCGAGAGGCCCCCTCGCGTGTCGTGAAGGCGGAAAGGGCGGCGTGCGGACGGCGCCTTTCTCGCGGCGCTCCACGAAGCGCGCCGAGCCGGCCGCGCTCCGAACGGGCAACGGCGCATTTGGCGTGCTTATCGTGTAATAATGTCGTGAAAGGGTATCGCGAGCGGGGCGAACGGCGTGGGTGTCGTCGGAGGAGAGTGTGGGCGAGAGCGTGTCGGGTGTGTGAGGCGCGTGTGCGTAGTTTAGCTGGTGTTGCGGGGCGCCCTTGTGGAGTGCGTAAAGCACAGTGCGCGCGCGGTGTGTTGCGCGAATGGACGACTCCCGCAGTCGACTCCCACGCGTCTTTGTCGCCGCCTGGTCTTCGTCGCCGGCGCCCCGCACTCGGATCGGCGCTCCTCGTGGCGCGCTCGGCTCTTGTGGGTCCCGGGCTCCGGGCGCGGCTCGTTAGGCGCACCTGAATCGACTCGGCGCTCCGTTAACGAGCCCTAATTCCCCCAAACACCGGCCCTCCACCAGCCCTAAGACCCCCCAACCCTAATTTATTCTAACTCTAAACCTCCTAACCCTAACATATTCTAACCCTAAGCCCCTCAACCCTAATATATTCTAACCCTAAGCACCATAACCCTAATATATTCTAACCCTAAGCACCCTAACCCTAATATATTCTAACCCTAACATATTCTAACCCTAAGCCCCCTAACCCTAACATATTCTAACCCAAAGCCCCCTAACCCTAACATATTCTAACCCTAAGCCCCCTAACCCTAACATATTCTAACCCTAAGCCCCTCAACCCTAATATATTCTAACCCTAAGCCCCTCAACCCTAATATATTCTAACCCTAAGCACCCTAACCCTAATATATTCTAACCCTAACATATTCTAACCCTAAGCCCCCTAACCCTAACATATTCTAACCCTAAGCCCCCTAACCCTAACATATTCTAACCCTAAGCCCCCTAACCCTAATATATTCTAACCCTAAGCCCCATAACCCTAACATATTCTAACCCTAATATATTCTAACCCTAAGCACCATAACCCTAATTTATTATAACCCTAATTTATTACAACCCTAACCCTAATTCATGACAACCCCAACCGCCCAGAACCCTAATACAGAAGAAAAAAATGAGCGTGAGGCCACACTTTTATTGTGGTAACATTTTTAATAGATCCAAATATAGCAGTAGGTAAAGGCCTACATGAACATTCTGTCAATCGGAAGGCTGAGGCCTAGCGGCTAAATTCACACTCCACGAGCGCTGCAATACTGAGGCCTAACTCCTAACTTTACCTGAACACACCGCAGCAGCACTGTAACACTGAGGCCTAGTGCCTACTTTTACCTGCGCGCTCACTCTACCTGCTGTAGAACCTCGTTGCCTAGCTGCGGCTCTTACGCGTACGCATTCCACAAGCACCCGTAGAACTCTGAGGCCTAGCTTCTAAATACACCTGCACACGCTGCAGCAGCACTACATAACTGAGGCCTAACTTATCAAGACACCGAAAAACACTGCAGAAGCACTATATTGCTCAGGCCTAACATATAAATAGACCTAAATACGCTGCAGAAGCACTATATTGCTCAGGCCTAACATATAAATAGATCTAAATACGCTGCAGAAGCACTATATTACTGAGGCCTAGCTCCTAAATGTACCTGCACACACTGCAGCAGCACTATAATACTGAGGCCTAACAAATCAATATACCTAAAAACTCTGCAGAACCACTACATAACTGAGGCCTTACTTATCAAGATACCTAAAAACACTGCAGCAGCACTACATTACTGAGGCCTTACTTATCAAGATACTTAAAAACGCTGCGGCAGCACTACATTACTGAGGCCTAGCTCCTAAATGTACCTGCACACACTGCAGCAGCACTATGATACTCAGCCCTAACTTATAGTGCTGCTGCAGTGTGTGCAGGTATATTCTACTGAGGCATAACATAGTAAAATGGTGCTGCTGCAGTGTTTTTTTTTTTGGTATATTTATGAGGCCTAGCTCCTAAATGTACCTGCACACACTGAAGCAGCACTACAATACTGAGGCCTAACAAATCAATATACCTAAAAACGCTGCAGAAGCACTATATTGCTCAGGCCTAACATACAAATAGACACGAAAACTCTGCGGCAGCACTACATAACTGAGGCCTAGCACCTAAATGTACCTGCACACACTGCAGCAGCACTATGATACTCAGCCCTAACTTATAGTGCTGCTGCAGTGTGTGCAGGTATATACTACTGAGGCCTAACATATAAATATAACTAAAAAAACACTGCAGCAGCACCATATTACTGAGGCCTAGCTCCTAAATTAACCTGAACACACTGCAGCAGCACTGTAACACTGAGGCCTAGTGCCTACTTTTACCTGCGCGCTCACTCTACCTGCTGTAGAACCTTGTTGGCTAGCTGCGGCTCTTACACGTACGCATTCCACCAGCACCCGATGAACTGAGGCCTAGCTTCTAAATACACCTGCACACGCTGCAGCAACACTATGACAGACAGGCCTAACGTAGAAATATACCTGCACACACTGAAGCAGCACTATGATACTCAGGCGTAACATAGTAATGTAGTGCTGCTGCAGTGTGTGCAGGTATATTTATGAGACCTAACATATAAATATACCTGAAAATGCTGCAGCAGCACTACATAACTGATGCCTAACTTATCAATATACCTAAAAACACTGCAGAAGCACTATATTACTCAGGCCTAACATATAAATAGACCTAAAAACACTGCAGAAACACTACATAACTGAGGCCTAACTTATCAATATACCTAAAAACACTGCAGAAGCACTATATTACTCAGGCCTAACATATAAATAGACCTAAAAACACTGCAGAAACACTACATAACTGAGGCCTAACTTATCAATATACCTAAACCACCAGCACCTGTAGAACTCTGAGGCCTAGCTGTGTGCAGCAGCATAATAAGCTAAATTTCTACTCCAAACAGTAAGCGTGTTGCTTTACTACCCTGATCTGGTTCTACTTGCTGCCTGTTAAGACAAACATGACGCCAAAATTGGGGTCTCGCTTGCTGACCTGGGAGGGGGCTTATTTATGCCTTTGTAAGACGAAGCACACCTGGCTCTATCGTTCACACGCGGCTCTCGTTAGCAGCATCAGGTGTGGAAGCTCAGATGTTGGACCAACAGTCGTGTAGGGTGTGTTTTGTGTGGCTTACAGCTGATTTTCTGTTTATGGATGCAGAAAAAAGTTTGTAACACCACAAATAGGTTACATTTAACATTAATCATTCATAGCGACATATGATTTCTAATCACATGTTTATATGCAGCTCACTAGGAGCTAGTTTTGGTGTATGTCTAGATTCATTGGCTGTATTTTCTTGAAACAAATTACAACAGAGTTTGTCACAGTATGTGTCATAGGGCAGAGCAGTTACACGCTTATCATTGGGATTGTGTTACTACTAGGTAAGCTCAACTGTTCTTTAATTATAGCACTATAATAATCTAGCACTATAGTAATTATAGCACTTTGCACGTGGCTAATGTGTACATACATATGTGTACTTTGATCTCCTCTAGGCATAGACGTTGTGCAATATGTCACTTCCCCATGAATAGCATAATCTCTTATACACACTTTGTGCTGTACCACCTCTTATGTACTATTTGTGTGATTTATTGACCACCTATGTACTGGTCACTAGTGTCACTAGTCACTGCATAGCCCAGCACATAATGGGGAATCATGCGCCTTCCATTTCTTCTATCTATATATCTATATCTATATCTATATATCTATATCTATATCTCTATATCTATATCTCTATATCTATATCTATATATCTATATCTATATCTATATATATATCTATATATATATATATATATGTATATATATATCTATATATATACATATATATATATATATATATATATATCTCTATATACATATATATATATATATCTCTATATACATATATATATATCTATATACATATCTAATATACATATACATATCTAATATATCATATATATATATATATATATATATATGTTCACAATTTTATTTATTATTTTTATACATATAAATATACACATTCACTACAATACACACACACACACACACTACGTATATGAATACTTAATGTTTTTTTTTTCTTTTCCAAAACACATTAGAAAAGGGACACGGAACGCTGCTCTTTAGTGGAAAACGTGGGTGGCTCTTAAAAGAGCCGTTGGGTTTGATCGGAGCGGGTTCGCTCTTTACTTGGAGCTGGTGTACTTGGTGACGGCCTTTGTTCCCTCGGAGACGGCGTGCTTGGCCAGCTCGCCGGGCAGAAGCAGGCGCACGGCGGTCTGGATCTCCCTGGAGGTGATGGTGGAACGCTTGTTGTAGTGAGCCAGGCGGGAAGACTCACCGGCGATGCGCTCGAAGATGTCGTTCACGAAGGAGTTCATGATACCCATCGCCTTTGAGGAGATTCCGGTGTCGGGGTGGACCTGCTTCAGCACCTTGTAGACGTAGATGGCGTAGCTCTCCTTCCTGGACTTTCTGCGCTTCTTGCCTCCCTTGCCGGCGGTCTTGGTGACGGCCTTCTTGGAGCCCTTCTTCGGGGCGGACTTTGCTGGCTCAGGCATCCTGCTCGTCTTCGAGTTAGACTGAAGAATGAGGGGGAGGCGACTAACCCCCACGTTATTTACACTCTGCTAGTCTAATTAACATGAGTCACGCCTTTCGAATGCCGTCAAACCACCATTGGACAAACACAGCTCGCTCCACTGTAATACCCCTCCCCCCCTCCCCCCCTCCCCCCTCCCCCCCCCAACCCCATCCACCCTCCACCCTCCACCCGCTGCTGCAGCCTGCTCTTTGTGTGCCTTCCCGCGCACACAGCGGCGAAGGCGACGGCCCCCGTGTAGGACTAAGTGTACTAAGTTTAAGACCGTTTTATACCTTGTAAAAATTGACGCTTCGTATGCGTTAGCTTAGAAGCGGACAAATAAAGACATATGCGCTTTGAGAGCGCGCACAAACGCGCGCCTGTATGTTTATTCATCACTTTGCCTTCGTGTAAACTAATGTCTGGTTCAGTTGAATGGCCGGGAGATCCTACGGCGGTCCTCTAAAACTACCTAAAACTCATACAATAATTGACTTTACGCTGACGCTTCTTATTCCCAGACTCGGATATTTATATGATGAAAATCTATTCTTTAATAACACACGTGCGTATACATATACACACACACACACACACACTGGTAGGCATATATGTATAAATTATCTATAAATATATAGCGTACACACACACACACACACAATAATACTGATATCCTTAAATATATCTTTCATAGTGCATTTCCACACTTTATCTGCTAATTCACGGGCAGTGGGACGTTTTATATAGGGAAATTTAGTGTTATTCAACTACTGTATCTTATTCAAACACGGAAAACTTGTCTTTGGGTGGATTTGTGGGTGGCTCTTAAAAGAGCCGTTGTTGTTTGCGTTGTTCTAGACGAGCGTTTAACCTCCGAATCCGTAAAGAGTGCGTCCCTGGCGTTTCAGGGCGTACACCACATCCATGGCGGTGACGGTCTTTCTCTTGGCGTGCTCGGTGTAGGTGACGGCGTCTCTGATCACGTTCTCCAGGAACACTTTCAGCACACCGCGGGTCTCCTCGTAGATCAGACCGGAGATACGCTTGACGCCACCACGACGCGCAAGACGGCGGATAGCGGGCTTGGTGATGCCCTGGATGTTATCGCGAAGAACTTTGCGGTGACGCTTGGCGCCTCCTTTCCCGAGCCCCTTGCCTCCTTTTCCTCGGCCGGACATCGTTGCTGCTCTTGCTCCCTGTCGACGAGAAGAGAAAGAATGAAGTTAGAGCGGCCGGCCGGCGCCTGATATTCTACTCTACCGGACCTAGTTGAAGACAGAGAGGCGGAGCCCAGTACAAAGCAGCTGGGTGGCCCCTCGCGGTGAGGCCGTCCGCACCGCCCCCGCACGCTAGAGCGCTACAGAAAGACTGATTATAAACCGTATCTGCTTGAAAGTAATAACTGTAGATATCTTACACCAATGAATGCTGAATATTACATATTGCCAGACCGACTTTAGGAAGCACTGAACCGCGTGGGACATTTGAATATTTTCCCCTCACCAAACAAACGGAGGGCAACGTACAAAAACATTTCGCTGTGTGTTTGTTCATTTGTTGGTTTTAGTAGTTGGTTTGAGTGTTGTACAAAGCCTATATTCAGCCAAAAAATAAAAAGCTTAATAAATATTGTCGTAATATATATCACTACATCATCTCTAAATCCCAGTGTTATCGCTCAAGAGACATGTAGTAGCAGTACAAACCCAAATACTCCATAAAAAAAAAGTAAATAAATCTAATAAAAATATTAATAATAATAATCCTTGAGAAATTCAACGTGTGGACCACAAAAAGGACGATTAATGTGTATCATGTACGTTTTATCAAATATAAGCCATTTTGTAAAGTGCATTCGTCAAACTAGGTGTATGTATTTACGGAGTTCATTAAACTTCTACTAATGTGTACTTCGGAAGTACTTTGAAAATTGTGCTGGGAGGTTGATTTATTTTCTAACAATCTTTCGGAATATGCTCCAATCCTTTTTTCTCACTTTACACATAAAATAATTATATCAGTTAATAATAACCCTCTTGATCCATAAGAAATGAACACTACTACACAACCATATGTGGCCCTCAAAATCCAAAATCATGTAAACAAATAAAACATTACAAAAGCAGGTAGAAAGATTTGTATTCTCACTCACTCATTTACAAATCTCTGCAGTGTACTCCTTAAACCTATTTCAATGTTACATGGAGATAGCATTAAAGAAATGTATACATATATTTAGTATGTTTTGTCAATCAAAAATACTAGGGCGGAATGAATCATGTTTTGGGTTCTAACATAGGAGCTGTGTATAATCTTTTCTTTTTCATTTTTCTATTTCTTTTTTGGTTTATATATATATATATATATATTTATATTTATATATATATAGATTATTTTAGGTATATACATTTTATTAGAGTTATTCTTGTTATGTTTTTTTTTGGTTTATGTTTCGTATTGTCCCTTCAAATTTCCTACAACAAAAAATAACACGGCAAAAAATCCTGCTTTAACATATTTCAGGCTTAGTGGATCATCAGTGGGCAACATTTGCAAATGGAAGGGGGCAAGATCCTCTGCTCTTTATTATAAAGTTGTAGCCATATATGCGGATCGTGTTAAACAACTGAAAAAGGAATCTCATTCTATTATCTTTATATGATAATATATAAAAGACAAATGCCCTAATCAAATTGTGATGAAAAGTACACATTTGTAGGCCATCTCTTGAAATAAACTATGGGTCAGAAACCTGTCGTAATGTAACACAATAAGCTCTAAATCACAGAGTGTTGGAACAGTCGAAGAAATAACCATAATAATAATAATATTTATTAGTAGTAGTAGTAGTAGTAGTAGTAGTGAGTAAGTATGTTTCTCAGAGACAGCCTGTCTTCTCATGGATAATAATCTGCCGTGTGAAATCCAAAATGTGGAACACACGAAGCACGATTACTGTGTCTCATGCATGTTTGATCAAATATAAGCTATTTGTTAAAGTGTATTCGCCAAACTAAGTGTACTCAATTACGGAGTTCACTAAACGTCTACTAATGCGTACCTCTAAAGTACTTCATAAATTGTGCTGGGAGTAGCAAATACATTACAACTCAAATTAAATAGTTGTTAATATTTGAATTTCAATCCGTCATTCCCTCTCAGACCCGAGCCATTTCGCTCACTTCGCTACACATAAAATATTGCAGTTAAAAACTCTCTTGATCCATGTGAACTAACACAATTAGACAACCATATGTGGCCCTCGTAATCCAAAATCATGCAAACAAATAAAATTTCAAAACAGGTCAAAAGATTTGTATTCTCACTCACTCATTCATAAATCTCTGCAGTGTATTCCTTCGACCAGCAGATGGACTCCAAGCTCCACCAAAAAACATCTCCCTTAGAACTGTCTGTCAAACCACACACAAACAAAGACAAAACAACAATTTACAAGATCAGTACATTAAACATATGTCAATGTTACATGGAGATAGCATTACATAAAATTATTAATACATTTATTATGTTTAAAATGTCTTAATATTAATATCTTTTCATGCATACAAAATAAATGCTGGGACACGTTGAAGGAAGTGGTTGGAAAAGAGAAAAAAGGTAAACATCAATTATTGCATATTATGGATATACACAAGCTCACTCTCACACACACATCCACACACATATAATAATAAATACATGAACATACATATAATTACATATCATTTCACATATATCTTTTGGTTTCTTTTTCTATGTCTTATGTGTTTTATATATATATTATTTTAGGTATATATATTATATTATATTTATTTGTGTTAGTTTCATTTGTTTTCTGTTTCATTTTGTCCCTTCAAATGTACCCAAACAAAAAAGAAATAATACAACAAATGAAATGCCTTAACATATGTACTGCTTAGTGGATCACCAGTGGGCAACTTTTGCAAATGGAAGGGGGGGAAAAACATCTTGCAAGATACAACAACAACAACTACCATAATAATAATAATAATAATAATAATAATAATAATAATAATAATAATAATTATTATTATTATTATTATAATTATTATTATTATGATTATTATTATTATTAGTAGTAGTAGTAGTAGTGAGTAAGTAGGTTTCTCAGAGAAAGCCTGTCTTCTCATGGACAATAATATGCCTTGTGAAATCCAAATTGTGGAACACACGAAGCACGATTACTGTGTCTCATGTATGTTTTATCAAATAGAAAAGAGTTTTCAAGTGTATTCGTCAAACTAAGTGTACTCAATTACAGAGTTCATTAAACTTCTACTAATGTGTACCTCTAAAGTACTTCAAAAATTGTGCTGGGCTTTGTAAATAATTGACAACTCAAATAAAATATTTGTTATTATTCGAATTCATGTCAATAATTCGCACTATGCCCCAATCCTTTTCACTCACTCTACACATAATATATTTGGTTCAGTGAAAATTTCTCCTGATCCATGTGAAATAACAGTATTAGACCACCATATGTGGCCCCCCTAATCCAAAATCATGTAAACAAATAAAACATTTCAAAACAGGTAAAAAGATTTGCTTTCTCACCCACTCATTCATAATTCTTTGCAGTGTCTGCATTCGACCAGCAGATGGGCTGCAAGCTCCACCAAAAAACAAGATCAGTACATTAAACCTATTTCAACCTTCCATAGAGATAGCATTAAATAAATAAATAACTCATATATAACTATATATATACACAACAAATTAACATTATTCATGTTATAATTATTATTACACATATTAACACACCTTAAAATACACCTTAACAATTGGACAGAACGCCAATGACATAATTAGTAAAGATTTAATTATTTCTTAGGACTCAAGTCAAGTATACCAATGATGAAATATTTAAATGTGTCCTAAAGACTTGGTTCACTAGTCAGAGAGTAGCGGTTTAAATCTTGCCTTTAACCTTAGCTCCAAAAAATTATTTCATTCTTCTATCCAAAATAGTTAGAAATTAAAAGCACGGCCAAAAAACATGTATTGATTCCACGTTTAGTAACTCTTAACTTGTGTAAGCAATATTTAGCGAGCAGAATTACGCAAAATGGCGGCCATTTAAGGAAAACCAAATATCCACAAACGGTAGATTTTTAGAGAGTGGGGGAATGGACATTGCAGTTAAACTTTGCCCCGTAAAAAGATAATTTAATGCAATTACATTAATAAACTACACATCAAATTCGCTGTACCTCGTGACCTCTGACCTCTGACCTAGAGAAGGGAATGGCCGCCATTTTGTGAACCACGAAAACGTAAACAAACCCGCACGCTAAGCTAAGCTAAGCTATGCTAGCGCCTAGTTACCTATTCGGAAGCCATAGCAACCGCTCATGTAGGCGAGTTTCAACAACACTGTGGCTAAATACACTAATCACAATATAAAATACATACACAGGGGACAGAATGAACACCTACCTGCTAGTTTAGTGCAGTATATTTGGCCAATTTAATGGTACATGCTAATCGCTAATTTAGCTTCACTCACCTAGCTAGCAGCCCAGATAGCCAACAAACTAGCACTCCAGACACTCCACCCGTGGCCGGAGAATATACATATAATATATATCTTTATTATATATATATATATATATATATATATATATATATATATATATATATATATATATATATATATATATATATATATATATATATAGTGTGTGTGTGTGTGTGTAGAGAGAGAGAGAGAGAGAGAGAGACTAAAGTCTTAGTAGTGCCATGTACACGTGTCTAAAAAAATCACCCTATGGTCAAATACCAAAGAAAGTCATAATAATAATAATAAAAAAAATTATAATAAGAATAAGAATATTTATTATTATTATATTTTATTTTTTTGTTTAATTATTAATTTTTTTATTAACGCCATAATATCATTAATTATATTAGTGTTAATGTTGGTAAATTTGATTACGTATAATAAATATTAATAATGCTTTATTAATAAATAGTGAATAATAATTTGTTATTATTAATTATTAGTAGTATCATTCTGATTGTTATTATTATTATTATTATTATTATTATTATTAGTAGTAGTAGTAGTAGGAGTAGGAGTAGTAGTAGTATTATAAATGTTCATATAAGTAATTTGTATTACTATTAGTAATGGTAATATTAGTCATTTTATTTACTATTAAGAGTTTATTACTCATAATTTATTGTTATTATATGATTGGTGATATTATGTATAATTATTAATTTTATTATTAGTCATTTAGTAATTAACATTATTATGATTATTATTATCATCATCATCATCATCATTACAAGTAGTAGTATTACTATTTTCATTTATTTACATGTATTAAAGGTAATTGTATATTGTCCCAGGAAAATATAGATTGATTAGATTGATTATTACCAATAGTAAGATGAAAAACCAGAGTCAAGCCAATTTGGACCTTTCCACAAAGTTTATCTGTATTACATATAATATTTGCCCTGCAATTAGAGAGAAGATGTAATTTAAGGAATGTGACGTTGCTGCCATCTCCTGGACCCAATAAATAATTCCAAATAAAAAGTTTAAATGGGATATCTACATTTGATTTTTCCTTTATATTTACGAGTCAATGTGGTTTTGGACATAGTCTCATACACAGCCACAAGATATGCTCAAACATTGCAAAGACACATTGCCTCAATATATATGTGTGCGTGTGTTTGCATGAATGTCTAATTTTCTTTCCATAAAAAAAGGAAAAAAACAATAAATATATATGCTCAAGAATTATATAGATATATTCTTGAGCAATGCAATACAGAACTTTAACCACATGGTGGCATCCAAACTCTTAAAACGTGAAGTAGTCAGCTCAACATACACTTATATATACAAAGTGAAGTAAGTCTTATGTTCCATGTCCATATGAAAAGGTACTAAGCCTCATCAATGCAATTGCGCTGTTTAACAACACACACACACAAACACATATATATGTGTATATATGAACAATATATAAAACGTTTCTATATATTTTTTAGATATATATACAGAGAGAGAGAGAGAGAGAGAGAGAGAGAGAGAGCTCTTAAAACATGAAAACATGCGTATATAAATATATTGTAAGTCTTATGATACGTCCATAATCTATACATTAAGTAAACCTCACGATATATATATATGTAGCTAGGTATATATTAATATCTAGAGAGAATATGACAATATTACCGAGTATATCAATGTGTGTGTATATATTACATTGCACATGTAACACTGATGGATGCCGCCGTGTAGTGAAACAATGCCTTTTTCAGTAAGAAGAGTTCAATTTATGTCACCACACACACACTTATAACAGAACTCTTGCAACTTATAACAGTGCATGCAATGGTGCAGTTGAACCACACGGTGGCATCCAAGCTCCATCAGTGTTACATGCAGCAGTTCCCTCAGTACTCACGCACACACACATAATATATATATAGATGCCTTTCTCTATTATTTCACCAATAATGTGCTCATAAATCTTGTGCTTGTGTGTTTCTATGTATTTAGCCATTGCAGTAAGCTCTAGTAATTGCTGGCTATTAAAAAGGCGCGAAATATTGATAAAATGTACGTTATGTTAAATGTATACATTGTTTTGAGTACACTTAGTACTACTTTTTCATACAACATTCATATATATATATATATGAATGTTGTATGAAAAAGTAGTACTAAGTGTACTCAAAACAATGTATAAATTATATATATTATATGCATGTGTGTATGTATACATACATATATATAATATATGTATGTATACATACATATATATTATATATATATGTATACATACATATATATATTATATATATATATATATATATATATATATACACATATATATACATACATACACACACGCATATAATATAATATATATAATACACAGAATATAATATATACATATATATACATATATATATATATATATATATATATATATATATATATATACATATATATATATATATATATATATTATATATGAATGTTGTATGCAAAAGTAGTACTAAGTGTACTCAAAACAATGTATAATTTTATATAATAAATATAATATATATAAATGCATATAAAACGCATGTAGAAAAACAACTCTTTTGGCACAGACACAGGTAGGTGGCTCTTAAAAGAGCCGTTGGGTATTAAGGGAAAACGTCAAAGCGCTCCGTTTAAGCGCGCTCTCCGCGGATACGGCGGGCCAGCTGGATGTCCTTAGGCATAATGGTGACTCTCTTGGCGTGGATGGCGCACAGGTTAGTGTCTTCAAACAGACCCACCAAGTACGCCTCGCTTGCCTCCTGCAGAGCCATGACGGCGGAGCTCTGGAAGCGCAGATCGGTCTTGAAGTCCTGAGCGATCTCACGCACCAGGCGCTGGAAGGGCAGCTTGCGGATCAACAGCTCAGTGGATTTCTGGTAGCGACGGATCTCTCTCAGAGCGACGGTGCCGGGCCTGTAACGGTGAGGCTTCTTCACGCCGCCGGTAGCCGGGGCGCTCTTGCGGGCTGCCTTGGTGGCCAGCTGCTTCCTCGGGGCCTTGCCACCGGTGGACTTGCGGGCGGTCTGCTTCGTTCTTGCCATGGCGCTGAACTCTTGAAAGAGAATAACGCTCCCTCGCCTCCTCACGGCCCTTTTAAGCTTTAGAGCCGCTCGTCGCCGATTGGACGTGTCGGAGCTGCCAGCGTCTGATAGGGCGTCTTCAAAATCGAGCTTGCGCGCTATTGGCCGTCATTCCGAACCGCAAAATACTGCTGTTAGAACACAGTGGCGGCTTACTGCTGTCCAGCCTGGTTTTATGTACACTAAACGCAATGCAGGTTGATCGCTCTCATTTGTTTATTCAACAATACTTATCTCCGCACACACGAACATAATACCCACCCGTGTGTATATATCTAGGTATTTTCAGCTTGTAAATATTTATCTTGTCAATTGTTTTAGTGCTTTTACTCATTGATCAAAAGCATAATAGTGTGTGCATGTATGTGTATATCTATATATATCTATATATATCTATATCTATATATATATCTATATATATATATATCTATATCCATATCTATATATATATATAAATATAGACACACATCGCGTTATATATACTATTTTCATTTTAGTTTATTCCTTTATCACGTAACGTGATAAAGGAATTCATAGAATATGCACTACACGTATTTTGCGTGTATTACATGTACTGCGTGTTGTGTTACTGGTGAGGAAACGTAGCACTTTTTGAGTAGAGTTGGGTGGCTCTTAAAAGAGCCTTTGGGTATGGACAAAGAAGCGGAGATTTACTTGGCCTTGACCGCCTTCTCGGTCTTCTTGGGGAGAAGCACAGCCTGAATGTTGGGCAGCACACCACCCTGGGCAATGGTAACTCCTCCGAGCAGTTTGTTCAACTCCTCGTCGTTGCGAACAGCCAGCTGCAGATGACGGGGGATGATACGAGTCTTCTTGTTGTCGCGGGCGGCGTTGCCGGCCAACTCGAGAATCTCAGCGGTAAGATACTCCAGCACGGCGGCAAGGTAGACGGGGGCACCGGCGCCAACACGCTCTGCGTAGTTTCCTTTGCGCAGGAGCCTGTGCACACGGCCCACGGGGAACTGCAGCCCAGCGCGGGAAGAGCGAGTCTTGGCCTTGGCCCTAGCCTTGCCGCCGGTTTTGCCTCTTCCGCTCATGATGCAGGTCAGATGTGTTCGCTGAACAAAGCTGAAATAAAGCGAGAAGGCTCCCGGGCGCTGTTGATAAAGCAAAAGCGCCTACGTTCCTATTGGCTGCAAGCTTCGCGCAGCAACAGCCAATAGCGTCCCCGCCGTCGAACTCTAGCGGCCGCTCCCCCCTCCTCCTCGTGCAGCCTCCTCCCCCCTCCTCCTCGTGCAGTGTAAACGCTTGGCGCTGAGACAGCCAATCGCGTGTCCGCCGTCCAACGCCAGCGCCCGCCCTCCGCTGCTCGCTTTGGGCCCCCACCTCCCCCTCCTCCTCGTGCTGCCTGCTTTGTGTGTGTGTGAGACAGAGACCTACTGCTGCAGACAGAGACTTATGCCTTCCCGCTCAAATAAATCTAAAGTTGTAAACGAAAAGAAATAACCTAATAAACAAACTAATGAAACGAATACCTACAGTGGCTGTGGTTGTGCTATGACAGCTACTTATATGGGAGCCGTATTTGTATGTTAAAATGATGATCATACAACGATAAATAGTGTCATACGCCATACACATTAGACACTGTTATATGCTTTGAATACATATATGTACGTGTTTATAGCAAAGGAAGCTCTTTGAAACGAAACTGTGGGTGGCTCTTAAAAGAGCCGTTGTTAGAGAGGAACAAAACATGAAGGTAAACGGCACCGTTTACTTCTTCTTGGGGGCAGCCTTCTTGGGCTTCGCCGCCTTGGGCTTGGCCGCTTTGGGCTTGACAGCCTTGGCTTTCTTTGGGCTCTTGGTGGCTTTCTTGGGAGCCGCCGGCTTCTTCGCCTTCTTGGGGCTCTTGGTTGCCTTCTTCGCAGCCGCTGCGGGTTTCTTGGCCTTTTTGGGAGACTTCTTGGCCGCGGCGGGCTTCTTCGCCGCTACCTTCTTGGGCTTTTTCGCGGCAGCCGGTTTCTTGGCGGCGGGCTTCTTGGCTTTAGGAGCAGCCTTCTTGGCCGGCTTCTTCTTGGCCTCGGCCTGCTTCTTGTTGAGCTTGAAAGAGCCCGACGCGCCGGTGCCTTTGGTCTGCACCAGAGTGCCCTTGGTGACGAGGCTCTTGACGGCGATCTTAACGCGAGAGTTGTTCTTCTCCACGTCGTAGCCGCCGGCAGCCAGGGCTTTCTTCAGGGCGGCGAGGGACACGCCGCTCCTCTCCTTGGATGCCGAGACGGCCTTGACGATAAGCTCGCCGACGCTGGGGCCGGCCTTCTTGGGGCGGGCGGCCGCCTTCTTCTTGGGGGCCTTGGCGGGCGCCGAGGCGGCTGGGGCGGGAGCGACTTCTGCCATCGTTCTGCTTTGCTGCGTGCTGGAGCGAGCACTGTGTGTCTGCTGCTGTAGCGTTCTGTGGAACCTCCCTCAGCGGCGAGGGGGGCGGCCCTTAAGCGCCGCATGAGAACGTTGTAGACTCAACCCGGCCGGTGCTGTGCAGCCGTGGCGCAGCTGCAGGCTCGCGTTGTGTTTTCTCGCCGCGTTTCTCGCACGAAATCCGCGCGCGTGGCCAACCTGGCGAGCGTTAAAGCACTCTCCCGCCTCCGAGAGGCCCCCTCGCGTGTCGTGAAGGCGGAAAGGGCGGCGTGCGGACGGCGCCTTTCTCGCGGCGCTCCACGAAGCGCGCCGAGCCGGCCGCGCTCCGAACGGGCAACGGCGCATTTGGCGTGCTTATCGTGTAATAATGTCGTGAAAGGGTATCGCGAGCGGGGCGAACGGCGTGGGTGTCGTCGGAGGAGAGTGTGGGCGAGAGCGTGTCGGGTGTGTGAGGCGCGTGTGCGTAGTTTAGCTGGTGTTGCGGGGCGCCCTTGTGGAGTGCGTAAAGCACAGTGCGCGCGCGGTGTGTTGCGCGAATGGACGACTCCCGCAGTCGACTCCCACGCGTCTTTGTCGCCGCCTGGTCTTCGTCGCCGGCGCCCCGCACTCGGATCGGCGCTCCTCGTGGCGCGCTCGGCTCTTGTGGGTCCCGGGCTCCGGGCGCGGCTCGTTAGGCGCACCTGAATCGACTCGGCGCTCCGTTAACGAGCCCTAATTCCCCCAAACACCGGCCCTCCACCAGCCCTAAGACCCCCCAACCCTAATTTATTCTAACTCTAAACCTCCTAACCCTAACATATTCTAACCCTAAGCCCCTCAACCCTAATATATTCTAACCCTAAGCACCATAACCCTAATATATTCTAACCCTAAGCACCCTAACCCTAATATATTCTAACCCTAACATATTCTAACCCTAAGCCCCCTAACCCTAACATATTCTAACCCAAAGCCCCCTAACCCTAACATATTCTAACCCTAAGCCCCCTAACCCTAACATATTCTAACCCTAAGCCCCTCAACCCTAATATATTCTAACCCTAAGCCCCTCAACCCTAATATATTCTAACCCTAAGCACCCTAACCCTAATATATTCTAACCCTAACATATTCTAACCCTAAGCCCCCTAACCCTAACATATTCTAACCCTAAGCCCCCTAACCCTAACATATTCTAACCCTAAGCCCCCTAACCCTAATATATTCTAACCCTAAGCCCCATAACCCTAACATATTCTAACCCTAATATATTCTAACCCTAAGCACCATAACCCTAATTTATTATAACCCTAATTTATTACAACCCTAACCCTAATTCATGACAACCCCAACCGCCCAGAACCCTAATACAGAAGAAAAAAATGAGCGTGAGGCCACACTTTTATTGTGGTAACATTTTTAATAGATCCAAATATAGCAGTAGGTAAAGGCCTACATGAACATTCTGTCAATCGGAAGGCTGAGGCCTAGCGGCTAAATTCACACTCCACGAGCGCTGCAATACTGAGGCCTAACTCCTAACTTTACCTGAACACACCGCAGCAGCACTGTAACACTGAGGCCTAGTGCCTACTTTTACCTGCGCGCTCACTCTACCTGCTGTAGAACCTCGTTGCCTAGCTGCGGCTCTTACGCGTACGCATTCCACAAGCACCCGTAGAACTCTGAGGCCTAGCTTCTAAATACACCTGCACACGCTGCAGCAGCACTACATAACTGAGGCCTAACTTATCAAGACACCGAAAAACACTGCAGAAGCACTATATTGCTCAGGCCTAACATATAAATAGACCTAAATACGCTGCAGAAGCACTATATTGCTCAGGCCTAACATATAAATAGATCTAAATACGCTGCAGAAGCACTATATTACTGAGGCCTAGCTCCTAAATGTACCTGCACACACTGCAGCAGCACTATAATACTGAGGCCTAACAAATCAATATACCTAAAAACTCTGCAGAACCACTACATAACTGAGGCCTTACTTATCAAGATACCTAAAAACACTGCAGCAGCACTACATTACTGAGGCCTTACTTATCAAGATACTTAAAAACGCTGCGGCAGCACTACATTACTGAGGCCTAGCTCCTAAATGTACCTGCACACACTGCAGCAGCACTATGATACTCAGCCCTAACTTATAGTGCTGCTGCAGTGTGTGCAGGTATATTCTACTGAGGCATAACATAGTAAAATGGTGCTGCTGCAGTGTTTTTTTTTTGGTATATTTATGAGGCCTAGCTCCTAAATGTACCTGCACACACTGAAGCAGCACTACAATACTGAGGCCTAACAAATCAATATACCTAAAAACGCTGCAGAAGCACTATATTGCTCAGGCCTAACATACAAATAGACACGAAAACTCTGCGGCAGCACTACATAACTGAGGCCTAGCACCTAAATGTACCTGCACACACTGCAGCAGCACTATGATACTCAGCCCTAACTTATAGTGCTGCTGCAGTGTGTGCAGGTATATACTACTGAGGCCTAACATATAAATATAACTAAAAAAACACTGCAGCAGCACCATATTACTGAGGCCTAGCTCCTAAATTAACCTGAACACACTGCAGCAGCACTGTAACACTGAGGCCTAGTGCCTACTTTTACCTGCGCGCTCACTCTACCTGCTGTAGAACCTTGTTGGCTAGCTGCGGCTCTTACACGTACGCATTCCACCAGCACCCGATGAACTGAGGCCTAGCTTCTAAATACACCTGCACACGCTGCAGCAACACTATGACAGACAGGCCTAACGTAGAAATATACCTGCACACACTGAAGCAGCACTATGATACTCAGGCGTAACATAGTAATGTAGTGCTGCTGCAGTGTGTGCAGGTATATTTATGAGACCTAACATATAAATATACCTGAAAATGCTGCAGCAGCACTACATAACTGATGCCTAACTTATCAATATACCTAAAAACACTGCAGAAGCACTATATTACTCAGGCCTAACATATAAATAGACCTAAAAACACTGCAGAAACACTACATAACTGAGGCCTAACTTATCAATATACCTAAAAACACTGCAGAAGCACTATATTACTCAGGCCTAACATATAAATAGACCTAAAAACACTGCAGAAACACTACATAACTGAGGCCTAACTTATCAATATACCTAAACCACCAGCACCTGTAGAACTCTGAGGCCTAGCTGTGTGCAGCAGCATAATAAGCTAAATTTCTACTCCAAACAGTAAGCGTGTTGCTTTACTACCCTGATCTGGTTCTACTTGCTGCCTGTTAAGACAAACATGACGCCAAAATTGGGGTCTCGCTTGCTGACCTGGGAGGGGGCTTATTTATGCCTTTGTAAGACGAAGCACACCTGGCTCTATCGTTCACACGCGGCTCTCGTTAGCAGCATCAGGTGTGGAAGCTCAGATGTTGGACCAACAGTCGTGTAGGGTGTGTTTTGTGTGGCTTACAGCTGATTTTCTGTTTATGGATGCAGAAAAAAGTTTGTAACACCACAAATAGGTTACATTTAACATTAATCATTCATAGCGACATATGATTTCTAATCACATGTTTATATGCAGCTCACTAGGAGCTAGTTTTGGTGTATGTCTAGATTCATTGGCTGTATTTTCTTGAAACAAATTACAACAGAGTTTGTCACAGTATGTGTCATAGGGCAGAGCAGTTACACGCTTATCATTGGGATTGTGTTACTACTAGGTAAGCTCAACTGTTCTTTAATTATAGCACTATAATAATCTAGCACTATAGTAATTATAGCACTTTGCACGTGGCTAATGTGTACATACATATGTGTACTTTGATCTCCTCTAGGCATAGACGTTGTGCAATATGTCACTTCCCCATGAATAGCATAATCTCTTATACACACTTTGATGCTGTACCACCTCTTATGTACTATTTGTGTGATTTATTGACCACCTATGTACTGGTCACTAGTGTCACTAGTCACTGCATAGCCCAGCACATAATGGGGAATCATGCGCCTTCCATTTCTTCTATCTATATATCTATATCTATATCTATATATCTATATCTATATCTCTATATCTATATCTCTATATCTATATCTATATATCTATATCTATATCTATATATATATCTATATATATATATATATATGTATATATATATCTATATATATACATATATATATATATATATATATATATCTCTATATACATATATATATATATATCTCTATATACATATATATATATCTATATACATATCTAATATACATATACATATCTAATATATCATATATATATATATATATATATATATGTTCACAATTTTATTTATTATTTTTATACATATAAATATACACATTCACTACAATACACACACACACACACACTACGTATATGAATACTTAATGTTTTTTTTTTCTTTTCCAAAACACATTAGAAAAGGGACACGGAACGCTGCTCTTTAGTGGAAAACGTGGGTGGCTCTTAAAAGAGCCGTTGGGTTTGATCGGAGCGGGTTCGCTCTTTACTTGGAGCTGGTGTACTTGGTGACGGCCTTTGTTCCCTCGGAGACGGCGTGCTTGGCCAGCTCGCCGGGCAGAAGCAGGCGCACGGCGGTCTGGATCTCCCTGGAGGTGATGGTGGAACGCTTGTTGTAGTGAGCCAGGCGGGAAGACTCACCGGCGATGCGCTCGAAGATGTCGTTCACGAAGGAGTTCATGATACCCATCGCCTTTGAGGAGATTCCGGTGTCGGGGTGGACCTGCTTCAGCACCTTGTAGACGTAGATGGCGTAGCTCTCCTTCCTGGACTTTCTGCGCTTCTTGCCTCCCTTGCCGGCGGTCTTGGTGACGGCCTTCTTGGAGCCCTTCTTCGGGGCGGACTTTGCTGGCTCAGGCATCCTGCTCGTCTTCGAGTTAGACTGAAGAATGAGGGGGAGGCGACTAACCCCCACGTTATTTACACTCTGCTAGTCTAATTAACATGAGTCACGCCTTTCGAATGCCGTCAAACCACCATTGGACAAACACAGCTCGCTCCACTGTAATACCCCTCCCCCCCCTCCCCCCCCTCCCCCCTCCCCCCCCCAACCCCATCCACCCTCCACCCTCCACCCGCTGCTGCAGCCTGCTCTTTGTGTGCCTTCCCGCGCACACAGCGGCGAAGGCGACGGCCCCCGTGTAGGACTAAGTGTACTAAGTTTAAGACCGTTTTATACCTTGTAAAAATTGACGCTTCGTATGCGTTAGCTTAGAAGCGGACAAATAAAGACATATGCGCTTTGAGAGCGCGCACAAACGCGCGCCTGTATGTTTATTCATCACTTTGCCTTCGTGTAAACTAATGTCTGGTTCAGTTGAATGGCCGGGAGATCCTACGGCGGTCCTCTAAAACTACCTAAAACTCATACAATAATTGACTTTACGCTGACGCTTCTTATTCCCAGACTCGGATATTTATATGATGAAAATCTATTCTTTAATAACACACGTGCGTATACATATACACACACACACACACACACTGGTAGGCATATATGTATAAATTATCTATAAATATATAGCGTACACACACACACACACACAATAATACTGATATCCTTAAATATATCTTTCATAGTGCATTTCCACACTTTATCTGCTAATTCACGGGCAGTGGGACGTTTTATATAGGGAAATTTAGTGTTATTCAACTACTGTATCTTATTCAAACACGGAAAACTTGTCTTTGGGTGGATTTGTGGGTGGCTCTTAAAAGAGCCGTTGTTGTTTGCGTTGTTCTAGACGAGCGTTTAACCTCCGAATCCGTAAAGAGTGCGTCCCTGGCGTTTCAGGGCGTACACCACATCCATGGCGGTGACGGTCTTTCTCTTGGCGTGCTCGGTGTAGGTGACGGCGTCTCTGATCACGTTCTCCAGGAACACTTTCAGCACACCGCGGGTCTCCTCGTAGATCAGACCGGAGATACGCTTGACGCCACCACGACGCGCAAGACGGCGGATAGCGGGCTTGGTGATGCCCTGGATGTTATCGCGAAGAACTTTGCGGTGACGCTTGGCGCCTCCTTTCCCGAGCCCCTTGCCTCCTTTTCCTCGGCCGGACATCGTTGCTGCTCTTGCTCCCTGTCGACGAGAAGAGAAAGAATGAAGTTAGAGCGGCCGGCCGGCGCCTGATATTCTACTCTACCGGACCTAGTTGAAGACAGAGAGGCGGAGCCCAGTACAAAGCAGCTGGGTGGCCCCTCGCGGTGAGGCCGTCCGCACCGCCCCCGCACGCTAGAGCGCTACAGAAAGACTGATTATAAACCGTATCTGCTTGAAAGTAATAACTGTAGATATCTTACACCAATGAATGCTGAATATTACATATTGCCAGACCGACTTTATGAAGCACTGAACCGCGTGGGACATTTGAATATTTTCCCCTCACCAAACAAACGGAGGGCAACGTACAAAAACATTTCGCTGTGTGTTTGTTCATTTGTTGGTTTTAGTAGTTGGTTTGAGTGTTGTACAAAGCCTATATTCAGCCAAAAAATAAAAAGCTTAATAAATATTGTCGTAATATATATCACTACATCATCTCTAAATCCCAGTGTTATCGCTCAA
>NW_026040034.1:0-28856 GCF_023375975.1 Astyanax mexicanus
AGATGAAACCAATTGAGGACCTGTAGAACTTATTGAGCTCTTTCCGAAAATATGCGTTACGAAAAGTTACGACGTACGGATTTCGTACGAATGTCGTACGAAGTGGCCCCATTGGAATGAATGGGGCCAATCGGAGGACGGCAGCTAGATCGAAGGACAGGTAGCTAGAACTCCAGTACTGTGTGTAATGGAGCAGCTATGGGATAAATCAGCGTTAGGTCAAAAGTTTGGACACCCCGGCCCCCCAGCACTGTGTGTAATGGAGCCATGGGTCAAAAGTTTGGACACCCCGGCCCCCCAGTACTGTGTGTAATGGAGCCACGGGTCAAAAGTTTGGACACCCCCGAACGGCCAGAGCAACCTAGCGTGCATAGCTGATTGATGTATTTGCACGTTGCGTAGCAACGTGCAAACACCATTTAATCTAATTTATGCATATAAATCACCTAGCAACCACCTAGAAACACCATAGCAACCACCACAGATACCATAGCAACACCTTAGCAACCGCCTAGCAACACCTTAGCAACCACCTAGCAACCACCTAGCAACACCTTAGCAACCTCCCCGGATACCATAGCAACACCTTAGCAACCGCCTAGCAACACCTTAGCAACCGCATAGCAACCACTTAGCAACACCTTAGCAACCACCCCGGATACCATAGCAACACCTTAGCAACCGCCTAGCAACCACCTAGCAACACCTTAGCAACCACCCCGGATACCATAGCAACACCTTAGCAACCGCCTAGCAACACCTTAGCAACCACCTAGCAACACCTTAGCAACCACCCCGGATACCATAGCAACACCTTAGCAACCGCCTAGCAACACCCTAGCAACCACCTAGCAACCACCTAGCAACACCTTAGCAACCACCCTGGATACCATAGCAACACCTTAGCAACCGCCTAGCAACACCTTAGCAACCACCTAGCAACCACCTAGCAACACCTTAGCAACCACCCCGGATACCATAGCAACACCTTAGCAACCGCCTAGCAACACCCTAGCAATTACCTAGCAACCACCTAGCAACACCTTAGCAACCACCCTGGATACCATAGCAACACCTTAGCAACCGCCTAGCAACACCCTAGCAACCACCTAGCAACCACCTAGCAACACCTTAGCAACCACCCCGGATACCATAGCAACACCTTAGCAACCGCCTAGCAACACCCTAGCACCCACCTAGCAACCACCTAGCAACACCTTAGCAACCACCCCGGATACCATAGCAACACCTTAGCAACCGCCTAGCAACACCCTAGCAACCACCTAGCAACCACCTAGCAACACCTTAGCAACCACCCCGGATACCATAGCAACACCTTAGCAACCGCCTAGCAACACCTTAGCAACCACCTAGCAACCACCTAGCAACACCCTAGCAACCACCCCGGATACCATAGCAACACCTTAGCAACCGCCTAGCAACACCTTAGCAACCACCTAGCAACCACCTAGCAACACCTTAGCAACCACCCCGGATACCATAGCAACACCTTAGCAACCGCCTAGCAACACCTTAGCAACCACCTAGCAACCAACTAGCAACACCTTAGCAACCACCCCGGATACCATAGCAACACCTTAGCAACCGCCTAGCAACACCCTAGCAACCACCTAGCAACCACCTAGCAACACCTTAGCAACCACCCCGGATACCATAGCAACACCTTAGCAACCGCCTAGCAACACCCTAGCAACCACCTAGCAACCACCTAGCAACACCTTAGCAACCACCCCGGATACCATAGCAACACCTTAGCAACCGCCTAGCAACACCCTAGCAACCACCTAGCAACCACCTAGCAACACCTTAGCAACCACCCCGGATACCATAGCAACACCTTAGCAACCGCCTAGCAACACCCTAGCAACCACCTAGCAACCACCTAGCAACACCTTAGCAACCACCCTGGATACCATAGCAACACCTTAGCAACCGCCTAGCAACACCTTAGCAACCACCTAGCAACCACCTAGCAACCACCTAGCAACCACCTAGCAACACCTTAGCAACCACCCCAAATACCATAGCAACACCTTAGCAACCGCCTAGCAACACCTTAGCAACCGCCTAGCAACACCTTAGCAACCACCTAGTAATCACCTAGCAACACCTTAGCAACCACCCCAGATACCATAGCAACACCTTAGCAACCGCCTAGCAACACCTTAGCAACCACCTAGCAACATCTTAGCAACCACCCCGGATACCATAGCAACACCTTAGCAACACCTTAGCACCAGCCAGCACTGCAATCACACTCGCAGTTTCTGCAGGAACTGCAATCTAGTTATTATTATTATTCCACCTGTTTTTTGTCCGGTTAACTAGTGCTGCAGTTTTCGAAATATCGACTTCGTTCAAAAGAGAAAACGTGCGTCCATATCGGGAATGGTGGGCTTGTATACAGCTTTCCGATCGGACTTACGTTTTTCGTAAAAACTTCGTAAGTACGCGTTTTTTTGCCCATTGAAAATGAATGGGCAGAACTTTGCACGCCCGTGGACGTCGCAATTTTTGAAATACTAAGATGAAACCAATTGAGGACCTGTAGAACTTATTGAGCTCTTTCCGAAAATATGCGTTACGAAAAGTTACGACGTACGGATTTCGTACGAATGTCGTACGAAGTGGCCCCATTGGAATGAATGGGGCCAATCGGAGGACGGCAGCTAGATCGAAGGACAGGTAGCTAGAACTCCAGTACTGTGTGTAATGGAGCAGCTATGGGATAAATCAGCGTTAGGTCAAAAGTTTGGACACCCCGGCCCCCCAGTACTGTGTGTAATGGAGCCACGGGTCAAAAGTTTGGACACCCCGGCCCCCCAGTACTGTGTGTAATGGAGCCACGGGTCAAAAGTTTGGACACCCCCGAACGGCCAGAGCAACCTAGCGTGCATAGCTGATTGATGTATTTGCACGTTGCGTAGCAACGTGCAAACACCATTTAATCAAATTTATGCATATACATCACCTAGCAACCACCTAGAAACACCATAGCAACCACCCCGGATACCATAGCAACACCTTAGCAACCGCCTAGCAACACCATAGCAACCACCTAGCAACCATCTAGCAACACCTTAGCAACCACCCCAGATACCATAGCAACACCTTAGCAACCCCCTAGCAACACCCTAGCAACCACCTAGCAACCACCTAGCAACACCTTAGCAACCACCCCGGATACCATAGCAACACCTTAGCAACCGCCTAGCAACACCCTAGCAACCACCTAGCAACCACCTAGCAACACCTTAGCAAACACCCCGGATACCATAGCAACACCTTAGCAACCGCCTAGCAACACCCTAGCAATCACCTAGCAACACCTTAGCAACCACCCCGGATACCATAGCAACACCTTAGCAACCGCCTAGCAACACCCTAGCAACCACCTAGCAACCACCTAGCAACACCTTAGCAACCACCCCGGATACCATAGCAACACCTTAGCAACCGCCTAGCAACACCCTAGCAACCACCTAGCAACACCTTAGCAACCACCCCGGATACCATAGCAACACCTTAGCAACCGCCTAGCAACACCTAGCAACCACCTAGCAACCACCTAGCAACACCTTAGCAACCACCCCGGATACCATAGCAACACCTTAGCAACCGCCTAGCAACACCTTAGCAACCACCTAGCAACCACCTAGAAACACCATAGCAACCACCCCGGATACCATAGCAACACCTTAGCAACCGCCTAGCAACACCCTAGCAACCACCTAGCAACCACCTAGCAACACCTTGGCAACCATCCCGGATACCATAGCAACACCTTAGCAACCGCCTAGCAACACCCTAGCAACCACCTAGCAACCACCTAGCAACACCTTAGCAACCACCCCAGATACCATAGCAACACCTTAGCAACCGCCTGGCAACACCTTAGCAACCACCTAGCAACCACCTAGCAACACCTTAGTAACCACCCCAGATACCATAGCAACACCTTAGCAACCGCCTAGCAACACCTTAGCAACCACCTACCAACCACTTAGCAACACCTTAGCAACCACCCCGGATACCATAGCAACACCTTAGCAACCGCCTAGCAACACCCTAGCAACCACCTAGCAACCACCTAGCAACACCTTGGCAACCATCCCGGATACCATAGCAACACCTTAGCAACCGCCTAGCAACACCCTAGCAACCACCTAGCAACCACCTAGCAACACCTTAGCAACCACCCCAGATACCATAGCAACACCTTAGCAACCGCCTGGCAACACCTTAGCAACCACCTAGCAACCACCTAGCAACACCTTAGTAACCACCCCAGATACCATAGCAACACCTTAGCAACCGCCTAGCAACACCTTAGCAACCACCTACCAACCACTTAGCAACACCTTAGCAACCACCCCGGATACCATAGCAACAACTTAGCAACCGCCTAGCAACACCCTAGCAACCACCTAGCAACCACCTAGCAACACCTTAGCAACCACCCCGGATACCATAGCAACACCTTAGCAACCACCTAGCAACCGCCTAGCAACACCCTAGCAACCACCTAGCAACCACCTAGCAACACCTTAGCAACCACCCCGGATACCATAGCAACACCTTAGTAACCGCCTAGCAACACCCTAGCAACCACCTAGCAACCACCTAGCAACACCTTAGCAACCACCCCGGATACCATAGCTACACCTTAGCAACCGCCTAGCAACACCCTAGCAACCACCTAGCAACCACCTAGCAACACCTTAGCAACCACCCCAGATACCATAGCAACACCTTAGCAACCGCCTAGCAACACCTTAGCAACCACCTAGCAACACCTTAGCAACCACCCCGGATACCATAGCAACACCTTAGCAACCACCCCGGATACCATAGCAACACCTTAGCAACCGCCTAGCAACACCCTAGCAACCACCTAGCAACACCTTAGCAACCACCCCGGATACCATAGCAACACCTTAGCAACCGCCTAGCAACACCTTAGCAACCACCTACCAACCACTTAGCAACACCTTAGCAACCACCCCGGATACCATAGCAACACCTTAGCAACCGCCTAGCAACACCCTAGCAACCACCTAGCAACCACCTAGCAACACCTTAGCAACCACCCCGGATACCATAGCAACACCTTAGCAACCACCTAGCAACCGCCTAGCAACACCCTAGCAACCACCTAGCAACCACCTAGCAACACCTTAGCAACCACCCCGGATACCATAGCAACACCTTAGTAACCGCCTAGCAACACCCTAGCAACCACCTAGCAACCACCTAGCAACACCTTAGCAACCACCCCGGATACCATAGCAACACCTTAGCAACCGCCTAGCAACACCCTAGCAACCACCTAGCAACCACCTAGCAACACCTTAGCAACCACCCCAGATACCATAGCAACACCTTAGCAACCGCCTAGCAACACCTTAGCAACCACCTAGCAACACCTTAGCAACCACCCCGGATACCATAGCAACACCTTAGCAACCACCCCGGATACCATAGCAACACCTTAGCAACCGCCTAGCAACACCCTAGCAACCACCTAGCAACACCTTAGCAACCACCCCGGATACCATAGCAACACCTTAGCAACCGCCTAGCAACACCCTAGCAACCACCTAGCAACACCTTAGCAACCACCCCGGATACCATAGCAACACCTTAGCAACCGCCTAGCAACACCCTAGCAACCACCTAGCAACACCTTAGCAACCATCCTGGATACCATAGCAACACCTTAGCAACCGCCTAGCAATACGTTAGCAACCACCTAGCAACATCTTAGCAACCACCCCGGATACCATAGAAACACCTTAGCAACCACCTAGCAACACCTTAGCAACCACCTAGCAACACCTTAGCAGATACCAGCCAGCACTGCAATCACACTCGCAGTTTCTGCAGGAACTGCAATCTAGTTATTATTATTATTCCACCTGTTTTTTGTCCGGTTAACTAGTGCCGCAGTTTTCGAAATATCGACTTCGTTCAAAAGAGAAAACGTGCGTCCATATCGGGAATGGTGGGCTTGTATACAGCTTTCCGATCGGACTTACGTTTTTCGTAAAAACTTCGTAAGTACGCGTTTTTTTGCCCATTGAAAATGAATGGGCAGAACTTTGCACGCCCGTGGACGTCGCAATTTTTGAAATACGAAGATGAAACCAATTGAGGACCTGTAGAACTTATTGAGCTCTTTCCGAAAATATGCGTTACGAAAAGTTACGACGTACGGATTTCGTACGATTGTCGTACGAAGTGGCCCCATTGGAATGAATGGGGCCAATCGGAGGACGGCAGCTAGATCGAAGGACAGGTAGCTAGAACTCCAGTAATGTGAGTGTATGGAGCAGCTATGGGATAAATCAGCGTTAGGTCAAAAGTTTGGACACCCCGGCCCCCCAGTACTGTGTGTAATGGAGCCACGGGTCAAAAGTTTGGACACCCCGGCCCCCCAGTACTGTGTGTAATGGAGCCACGGGTCAAAAGTTTGGACACCCCCGAACGGCCAGAGCAACCTAGCGTGCATAGCTGATTGATGTATTTGCACGTTGCGTAGCAACGTGCAAACACCATTTAATCTAATTTATGCATATAAATCACCTAGCAACCACCTAGAAACACCATAGCAACCACCACAGATACCATAGCAACACCTTAGCAACCGCCTAGCAACACCTTAGCAACCACCTAGCAACCACCTAGCAACACCTTAGCAACTTCCCCGGATACCATAGCAACATCTTAGCAACCGCCTAGCAACACCTTAGCAACCGCATAGCAACCACTTAGCAACACCTTAGCAACCACCCCGGATACCATAGCAACACCTTAGCAACCGCCTAGCAACCACCTAGCAACACCTTAGCAACCACCCCGGATACCATAGCAACACCTTAGCAACCGCCTAGCAACACCCTAGCAACCACCTAGCAACCACCTAGCAACACCTTAGCAACCACCCCGGATACCATAGCAACACCTTAGCAACCGCCTAGCAACACTCTAGCAACCACCTTAGCAACCACCTAGCAACACCTTAGCAACCACCCCGGATACCATAGCAACACCTTAGCAACCGCCTAGCAACACCCTAGCAACAACCTAGCAACCACCTAGCAACACCTTAGCAACCACCCTGGATACCATAGCAACACCTTAGCAACCGCCTAGCAACACCCTAGCAACCACCTAGCAACCACCTAGCAACACCTTAGCAACCACCCCGGATACCATAGCAACACCTTAGCAACCGCCTAGCAACACTCTAGCAACCACCTAGCAACCACTTAGCAACACCTTAGCAACCACCCCGGATACCATAGCAACACCTTAGCAACCGCCTAGCAACCACCTAGCAACACCTTAGCAACCACCCCGGATACCATAGCAACACCTTAGCAACCGCCTAGCAACACTCTAGCAACCACCTAGCAACCACCTAGCAACACCTTAGCAACCACCCCGGATACCATAGCAACACCTTAGCAACCGCCTAGCAACACCCTAGCAACAACCTAGCAACCACCTAGCATCACCTTAGCAACCACCCTGGATACCATAGCAACACCTTAGCAACCGCCTAGCAACACCCTAGCAACCACCTAGCAACCACCTAGCAACACCTTAGCAACCACCCCGGATACCATAGCAACACCTTAGCAACCGCCTAGCACCACTCTAGCAACCACCTAGCAACCACTTAGCAACACCTTAGCAACCACCCCGGATACCATAGCAACACCTTAGCAACCGCCTAGCAACCACCTAGCAACCACCTAGCAACACCTTAGCAACCACCCCGGATACCATAGCAACACCTTAGCAACCGCCTAGCAACACCCTAGCAACAACCTAGCAACACCTTAGCAACCACCCTGGATACCATAGCAACACCTTAGCAACCGCCTAGCAACACCTTAGCAACCACCTAGCAACCACTTAGCAACACCTTAGCAACCACCCCGGATACCATAGCAACACCTTAGCAACCACCTAGCAACCACCTAGCAACACCTTAGCAACCACCCCGGATACCATAGCAACACCTTAGCAACCGCCTAGCAACCACCTAGCAACACCTTAGCAACCACCCCGGATACCATTGCAACACCTTAGCAACCACCTAGCAACACCTTAGCAACCATCTAGCAACCACTTAGCAACACCTTAGCAACACCATAGCAGATACCAGCCAGCACTGCAATCACACTCGCAGTTTCTGTAGGAACTGCAATCTAGTTATTATTATTATTATTATTATTCCACCTGTTTTTTGTCCGGTTAACTAGTGCCGCAGTTTTCGAAATATCGACTTCGTTCAAAAGAGAAAACGTGCGTCCATATCGGGAATGGTGGGCTTGTATACAGCTTTCCGATCGGACTTACGTTTTTCGTAAAAACTTCGTAAGTACGCGTTTTTTTGACCATTGAAAATGAATGGGCAGAACTTTGCACGCCCGTGGACGTCGCAATTTTTGAAATACGAAGATGAAACCAATTGAGGACCTGTAGAACTTATTGAGCTCTTTCCGAAAATATGCGTTACGAAAAGTTACGACGTACGGATTTCGTACGAATGTCGTACGAAGTGGCCCCATTGGAATGAATGGGGCCAATCGGAGGACGGCAGCTAGATCGAAGGACAGGTAGCTAGAACTCCAGTACTGTGAGTGTATGGAGCAGCTATGGGATAAATCAGCGTTAGGTCAAAAGTTTGGACACCCCGGCCCCCCCCAGTACTGTGAGTAATGGAGCCATGGGTCAAAAGTTTGGACACCCCGGCCCCCCAGTACTGTGTGTAATGGAGCCACGGGTCAAAAGTTTGGACACCCCCGAACGGCCAGAGCAACCTAGCGTGCATAGCTGATTGATGTATTTGCACGTTGCGTAGCAACGTGCAAACACCATTTAATCTAATTGATGCATATACATCACCTAGCAACCACCTAGAAACACCATAGCAACCACCCCGGATACCATAGCAACACCTTAGCAACCGCCTAGCAACACCCTAGCAACCACCTAGCAACCACCTAGCAACACCTTGGCAACCATCCCGGATACCATAGCAACACCTTAGCAACCGCCTAGCAACACCCTAGCAACCACCTAGCAACCACCTAGCAACACCTTAGCAACCACCCCAGATACCATAGCAACACCTTAGCAACCGCCTGGCAACACCTTAGCAACCACCTAGCAACCACCTAGCAACACCTTAGTAACCACCCCAGATACCATAGCAACACCTTAGCAACCGCCTAGCAACACCTTAGCAACCACCTACCAACCACTTAGCAACACCTTAGCAACCACCCCGGATACCATAGCAACACCTTAGCAACCGCCTAGCAACACCCTAGCAACCACCTAGCAACCACCTAGCAACACCTTAGCAACCACCCCGGATACCATAGCAACACCTTAGCAACCACCTAGCAACCGCCTAGCAACACCCTAGCAACCACCTAGCAACCACCTAGCAACACCTTAGCAACCACCCCGGATACCATAGCAACACCTTAGTAACCGCCTAGCAACACCCTAGCAACCACCTAGCAACCACCTAGCAACACCTTAGCAACCACCCCGGATACCATAGCAACACCTTAGCAACCGCCTAGCAACACCCTAGCAACCACCTAGCAACCACCTAGCAACACCTTAGCAACCACCCCAGATACCATAGCAACACCTTAGCAACCGCCTAGCAACACCTTAGCAACCACCTAGCAACACCTTAGCAACCACCCCGGATACCATAGCAACACCTTAGCAACCGCCTAGCAACACCCTAGCAATCACCTAGCAACACCTTAGCAACCACCCCGGATACCATAGCAACACCTTAGCAACCGCCTAGCAACACCCTAGCAACCACCTAGCAACCACCTAGCAACACCTTAGCAACCACCCCGGATACCATAGCAACACCTTAGCAACCGCCTAGCAACACCCTAGCAACCACCTAGCAACACCTTAGCAACCACCCCGGATACCATAGCAACACCTTAGCAACCGCCTAGCAACACCTAGCAACCACCTAGCAACCACCTAGCAACACCTTAGCAACCACCCCGGATACCATAGCAACACCTTAGCAACCGCCTAGCAACACCTTAGCAACCACCTAGCAACCACCTAGAAACACCATAGCAACCACCCCGGATACCATAGCAACACCTTAGCAACCGCCTAGCAACACCCTAGCAACCACCTAGCAACCACCTAGCAACACCTTGGCAACCATCCCGGATACCATAGCAACACCTTAGCAACCGCCTAGCAACACCCTAGCAACCACCTAGCAACCACCTAGCAACACCTTAGCAACCACCCCAGATACCATAGCAACACCTTAGCAACCGCCTGGCAACACCTTAGCAACCACCTAGCAACCACCTAGCAACACCTTAGTAACCACCCCAGATACCATAGCAACACCTTAGCAACCGCCTAGCAACACCTTAGCAACCACCTACCAACCACTTAGCAACACCTTAGCAACCACCCCGGATACCATAGCAACACCTTAGCAACCGCCTAGCAACACCCTAGCAACCACCTAGCAACCACCTAGCAACACCTTGGCAACCATCCCGGATACCATAGCAACACCTTAGCAACCGCCTAGCAACACCCTAGCAACCACCTAGCAACCACCTAGCAACACCTTAGCAACCACCCCAGATACCATAGCAACACCTTAGCAACCGCCTGGCAACACCTTAGCAACCACCTAGCAACCACCTAGCAACACCTTAGTAACCACCCCAGATACCATAGCAACACCTTAGCAACCGCCTAGCAACACCTTAGCAACCACCTACCAACCACTTAGCAACACCTTAGCAACCACCCCGGATACCATAGCAACAACTTAGCAACCGCCTAGCAACACCCTAGCAACCACCTAGCAACCACCTAGCAACACCTTAGCAACCACCCCGGATACCATAGCAACACCTTAGCAACCACCTAGCAACCGCCTAGCAACACCCTAGCAACCACCTAGCAACCACCTAGCAACACCTTAGCAACCACCCCGGATACCATAGCAACACCTTAGTAACCGCCTAGCAACACCCTAGCAACCACCTAGCAACCACCTAGCAACACCTTAGCAACCACCCCGGATACCATAGCTACACCTTAGCAACCGCCTAGCAACACCCTAGCAACCACCTAGCAACCACCTAGCAACACCTTAGCAACCACCCCAGATACCATAGCAACACCTTAGCAACCGCCTAGCAACACCTTAGCAACCACCTAGCAACACCTTAGCAACCACCCCGGATACCATAGCAACACCTTAGCAACCACCCCGGATACCATAGCAACACCTTAGCAACCGCCTAGCAACACCCTAGCAACCACCTAGCAACACCTTAGCAACCACCCCGGATACCATAGCAACACCTTAGCAACCGCCTAGCAACACCTTAGCAACCACCTACCAACCACTTAGCAACACCTTAGCAACCACCCCGGATACCATAGCAACACCTTAGCAACCGCCTAGCAACACCCTAGCAACCACCTAGCAACCACCTAGCAACACCTTAGCAACCACCCCGGATACCATAGCAACACCTTAGCAACCACCTAGCAACCGCCTAGCAACACCCTAGCAACCACCTAGCAACCACCTAGCAACACCTTAGCAACCACCCCGGATACCATAGCAACACCTTAGTAACCGCCTAGCAACACCCTAGCAACCACCTAGCAACCACCTAGCAACACCTTAGCAACCACCCCGGATACCATAGCAACACCTTAGCAACCGCCTAGCAACACCCTAGCAACCACCTAGCAACCACCTAGCAACACCTTAGCAACCACCCCAGATACCATAGCAACACCTTAGCAACCGCCTAGCAACACCTTAGCAACCACCTAGCAACACCTTAGCAACCACCCCGGATACCATAGCAACACCTTAGCAACCACCCCGGATACCATAGCAACACCTTAGCAACCGCCTAGCAACACCCTAGCAACCACCTAGCAACACCTTAGCAACCACCCCGGATACCATAGCAACACCTTAGCAACCGCCTAGCAACACCCTAGCAACCACCTAGCAACACCTTAGCAACCACCCCGGATACCATAGCAACACCTTAGCAACCGCCTAGCAACACCCTAGCAACCACCTAGCAACACCTTAGCAACCATCCTGGATACCATAGCAACACCTTAGCAACCGCCTAGCAATACGTTAGCAACCACCTAGCAACATCTTAGCAACCACCCCGGATACCATAGAAACACCTTAGCAACCACCTAGCAACACCTTAGCAACCACCTAGCAACACCTTAGCAGATACCAGCCAGCACTGCAATCACACTCGCAGTTTCTGCAGGAACTGCAATCTAGTTAGTGTGATTGCAGTAATGCAATCACAGTACTGATCTTCTTAAGTCTTATTCTTCTTCTTCTTCTTCTTATTATTCCACCTGTTTTTTGTCCGGTTAACTAGTGCCGCAGTTTTCGAAATATCGACTTCGTTCAAAAGAGAAAACGTGCGTCCTTATCGGGAATGGTGGGCTTGTATACAGCTTTCCGATCGGAATTACGTTTTTCGTAAAAACTTCGTAAGTACGCGTTTTTTCGCGCATTGAAAATGAATGGGCAGAACTTTGCACGCCCGTGGACGTCGCAATTTTTGAGATACGAAGGTGAAACCAATTGAGGACCTGTAGAACTTATTGAGCTCTTTCCGAAAATATGCGTTACGAAAAGTTACGACGTACGGATTTCGTACGAATGTCGTACGAAGTGGCCCCATAGGAATGAATGGGGCCAATCGGAGGACGGCAGCTAGATCGAAGGACAGGTAGCTAGAACTCCAGTACTGTGAGTGTATGGAGCAGCTATGGGATAAAACAGCATTAGGTCAAAAGTTTGGACACCCCGGCCCCCCAGTACTGTGTGTAATGGAGCCATGGGTCAAAAGTTTGGACACCCCGGCCCCCCAGTACTGTGTGTAATGGAGCCACGGGTCAAAAGTTTGGACACCCCCGAACGGCCAGAGCAACCTAGCGTGCATAGCTGATTGATGTATTTGCACGTTGCGTAGCAACGTGCAAACACCATTTAATCTAATTTATGCATATAAATCACCTAGCAACCACCTAGAAACACCATAGCAACCACCCCGGATACCATAGCAACACCTTAGCAACCGCCTAGCAACACCCTAGCAACCACCTAGCAACCACCTAGCAACACCTTAGCAACCATCCCGGATACCATAGCAACACCCTAGCAACCGCCTAGCAACACCCTAGCAACCACCTAGCAACCACCTAGCAACACCTTAGCAACCACCCCGGATACCATAGCAACACCTTAGCAACCGCCTGGCAACACCTTAGCAACCACCTAGCAACCACCTAGCAACACCTTAGCAACCACCCCGGATACCATAGCAACAGCTTAGCAACCGCCTAGCAACACCTTAGCAACCACCTACCAACCACTTAGCAACACCTTAGCAACCACCCCGGATACCATAGCAACACCTTAGCAACCGCCTAGCAATACCCTAGCAACCACCTAGCAACCACCTAGCAACACCTTAGCAACCACCCCGGATACCATAGCAACACCTTAGCAACCGCCTAGCAACACCCTAGCAACCACCTAGCAACCACCTAGCAACACCTTAGCAACCACCCCGGATACCATAGCAACACCTTAGCAACCGCCTAGCAACACCCTAGCAACCACCTAGCAACCACCTAGCAACACCTTAGCAACCACCCCGGATACCATAGCAACACCTTAGCAACCACCTAGCAACACCCTAGCAACCACCTAGCAACCACCTAGCAACACCTTAGCAACCACCCCGGATACCATAGCAACACCTTAGCAACCACCTAGCAACAACTTAGCAACCACCCCGGATACCATAGCAACACCTTAGCAACCGCCTAGCAACACCTTAGCAACCACCTAGCAACCACCTAGCAACACCTTAGCAACCACCCCGGATACCATAGCAACACCTTAGCAACCGCCTAGCAACACCCTAGCAACCACCTAGCAACCACCTAGCAACACCTTAGAAACCACCCCGGATACCATAGCAACACCTTAGCAACCGCCTAGCAACAACTTAGCAACCACCTAGCAACCACCTAGCAACACCTTAGCAACCACCCCGGATATCATAGCAACACCTTAGCAACTGCCTATCAACACCTTAGCCACCACCTAGCAACCACCTAGCAACACCTTAGCAACCACCCCGGATACCATAGCAACACCTTAGCAACCGCCTAGCAACACCCTAGCAACCACCTAGCAACACCTTAGCAACCATCCCATATACCTTAGCAACACCTTAGCAACCACCTAGCAACACCTTAGCAACCACCCCGGATACCATAGCAACACCTTAGCAACCGCCTAGCAACCACCTAGCAACACCTTAGCAACCACCCCGGATACCATTGCAACACCTTAGCAACCACCTAGCAACACCTTAGCAACCACCTAGCAACCACTTAGCAACACCTTAGCAACCACCCTGGATACGATAGCAACACCTTAGCAACCACTTAGCAACACCTTAGCAACACCATAGCAGATACCAGCCAGCACTGCAATCACACTCGCAGTTTCTGTAGGAACTGCAATCTAGTTATTATTATTATTCCACCTGTTTTTTGTCCGGTTAACTAGTGCCGCAGTTTTCGAAATATCGACTTCGTTCAAAAGAGAAAACGTGCGTCCATATCGGGAATGGTGGGCTTGTATACAGCTTTCCGATCGGACTTACGTTTTTCGTAAAAACTTCGTAAGTACGCGTTTTTTTGCCCATTGAAAATGAATGGGCAGAACTTTGCACGCCCGTGGACGTCGCAATTTTTGAAATACGAAGATGAAACCAATTGAGGACCTGTAGAACTTATTGAGCTCTTTCCGAAAATATGCGTTACGAAAAGTTACGACGTACGGATTTCGTACGATTGTCGTACGAAGTGGCCCCATTGGAATGAATGGGGCCAATCGGAGGACGGCAGCTAGATCGAAGGACAGGTAGCTAGAACTCCAGTAATGTGAGTGTATGGAGCAGCTATGGGATAAATCAGCGTTAGGTCAAAAGTTTGGACACCCCGGCCCCCCAGTACTGTGTGTAATGGAGCCACGGGTCAAAAGTTTGGACACCCCGGCCCCCCAGTACTGTGTGTAATGGAGCCACGGGTCAAAAGTTTGGACACCCCCGAACGGCCAGAGCAACCTAGCGTGCATAGCTGATTGATGTATTTGCACGTTGCGTAGCAACGTGCAAACACCATTTAATCTAATTTATGCATATAAATCACCTAGCAACCACCTAGAAACACCATAGCAACCACCACAGATACCATAGCAACACCTTAGCAACCGCCTAGCAACACCTTAGCAACCACCTAGCAACCACCTAGCAACACCTTAGCAACTTCCCCGGATACCATAGCAACATCTTAGCAACCGCCTAGCAACACCTTAGCAACCGCATAGCAACCACTTAGCAACACCTTAGCAACCACCCCGGATACCATAGCAACACCTTAGCAACCGCCTAGCAACCACCTAGCAACACCTTAGCAACCACCCCGGATACCATAGCAACACCTTAGCAACCGCCTAGCAACACCCTAGCAACCACCTAGCAACCACCTAGCAACACCTTAGCAACCACCCCGGATACCATAGCAACACCTTAGCAACCGCCTAGCAACACTCTAGCAACCACCTTAGCAACCACCTAGCAACACCTTAGCAACCACCCCGGATACCATAGCAACACCTTAGCAACCGCCTAGCAACACCCTAGCAACAACCTAGCAACCACCTAGCAACACCTTAGCAACCACCCTGGATACCATAGCAACACCTTAGCAACCGCCTAGCAACACCCTAGCAACCACCTAGCAACCACCTAGCAACACCTTAGCAACCACCCCGGATACCATAGCAACACCTTAGCAACCGCCTAGCAACACTCTAGCAACCACCTAGCAACCACTTAGCAACACCTTAGCAACCACCCCGGATACCATAGCAACACCTTAGCAACCGCCTAGCAACCACCTAGCAACACCTTAGCAACCACCCCGGATACCATAGCAACACCTTAGCAACCGCCTAGCAACACTCTAGCAACCACCTAGCAACCACCTAGCAACACCTTAGCAACCACCCCGGATACCATAGCAACACCTTAGCAACCGCCTAGCAACACCCTAGCAACAACCTAGCAACCACCTAGCATCACCTTAGCAACCACCCTGGATACCATAGCAACACCTTAGCAACCGCCTAGCAACACCCTAGCAACCACCTAGCAACCACCTAGCAACACCTTAGCAACCACCCCGGATACCATAGCAACACCTTAGCAACCGCCTAGCACCACTCTAGCAACCACCTAGCAACCACTTAGCAACACCTTAGCAACCACCCCGGATACCATAGCAACACCTTAGCAACCGCCTAGCAACCACCTAGCAACCACCTAGCAACACCTTAGCAACCACCCCGGATACCATAGCAACACCTTAGCAACCGCCTAGCAACACCCTAGCAACAACCTAGCAACACCTTAGCAACCACCCTGGATACCATAGCAACACCTTAGCAACCGCCTAGCAACACCTTAGCAACCACCTAGCAACCACTTAGCAACACCTTAGCAACCACCCCGGATACCATAGCAACACCTTAGCAACCACCTAGCAACCACCTAGCAACACCTTAGCAACCACCCCGGATACCATAGCAACACCTTAGCAACCGCCTAGCAACCACCTAGCAACACCTTAGCAACCACCCCGGATACCATTGCAACACCTTAGCAACCACCTAGCAACACCTTAGCAACCATCTAGCAACCACTTAGCAACACCTTAGCAACACCATAGCAGATACCAGCCAGCACTGCAATCACACTCGCAGTTTCTGTAGGAACTGCAATCTAGTTATTATTATTATTATTATTATTCCACCTGTTTTTTGTCCGGTTAACTAGTGCCGCAGTTTTCGAAATATCGACTTCGTTCAAAAGAGAAAACGTGCGTCCATATCGGGAATGGTGGGCTTGTATACAGCTTTCCGATCGGACTTACGTTTTTCGTAAAAACTTCGTAAGTACGCGTTTTTTTGACCATTGAAAATGAATGGGCAGAACTTTGCACGCCCGTGGACGTCGCAATTTTTGAAATACGAAGATGAAACCAATTGAGGACCTGTAGAACTTATTGAGCTCTTTCCGAAAATATGCGTTACGAAAAGTTACGACGTACGGATTTCGTACGAATGTCGTACGAAGTGGCCCCATTGGAATGAATGGGGCCAATCGGAGGACGGCAGCTAGATCGAAGGACAGGTAGCTAGAACTCCAGTACTGTGAGTGTATGGAGCAGCTATGGGATAAATCAGCGTTAGGTCAAAAGTTTGGACACCCCGGCCCCCCCCAGTACTGTGAGTAATGGAGCCATGGGTCAAAAGTTTGGACACCCCGGCCCCCCAGTACTGTGTGTAATGGAGCCACGGGTCAAAAGTTTGGACACCCCCGAACGGCCAGAGCAACCTAGCGTGCATAGCTGATTGATGTATTTGCACGTTGCGTAGCAACGTGCAAACACCATTTAATCTAATTGATGCATATACATCACCTAGCAACCACCTAGAAACACCATAGCAACCACCCCGGATACCATAGCAACACCTTAGCAACCGCCTAGCAACACCCTAGCAACCACCTAGCAACCACCTAGCAACACCTTGGCAACCATCCCGGATACCATAGCAACACCTTAGCAACCGCCTAGCAACACCCTAGCAACCACCTAGCAACCACCTAGCAACACCTTAGCAACCACCCCAGATACCATAGCAACACCTTAGCAACCGCCTGGCAACACCTTAGCAACCACCTAGCAACCACCTAGCAACACCTTAGTAACCACCCCAGATACCATAGCAACACCTTAGCAACCGCCTAGCAACACCTTAGCAACCACCTACCAACCACTTAGCAACACCTTAGCAACCACCCCGGATACCATAGCAACACCTTAGCAACCGCCTAGCAACACCCTAGCAACCACCTAGCAACCACCTAGCAACACCTTAGCAACCACCCCGGATACCATAGCAACACCTTAGCAACCACCTAGCAACCGCCTAGCAACACCCTAGCAACCACCTAGCAACCACCTAGCAACACCTTAGCAACCACCCCGGATACCATAGCAACACCTTAGTAACCGCCTAGCAACACCCTAGCAACCACCTAGCAACCACCTAGCAACACCTTAGCAACCACCCCGGATACCATAGCAACACCTTAGCAACCGCCTAGCAACACCCTAGCAACCACCTAGCAACCACCTAGCAACACCTTAGCAACCACCCCAGATACCATAGCAACACCTTAGCAACCGCCTAGCAACACCTTAGCAACCACCTAGCAACACCTTAGCAACCACCCCGGATACCATAGCAACACCTTAGCAACCACCCCAGATACCATAGCAACACCTTAGCAACCGCCTAGCAACACCCTAGCAACCACCTAGCAACACCTTAGCAACCACCCCAGATACCATAGCAACACCTTAGCAACCGCCTAGCAACACCTTAGCAACCACCTACCAACCACTTAGCAACACCTTAGCAACCACCCCGGATACCATAGCAACACCTTAGCAACCGCCTAGCAACACCCTAGCAACCACCTAGCAACCACCTAGCAACACCTTAGCAACCACCCCGGATACCATAGCAACACCTTAGCAACCACCTAGCAACCGCCTAGCAACACCCTAGCAACCACCTAGCAACCACCTAGCAACACCTTAGCAACCACCCCGGATACCATAGCAACACCTTAGCAACCACCTAGCAACCGCCTAGCAACACCCTAGCAACCACCTAGCAACCACCTAGCAACACCTTAGCAACCACCCCGGATACCATAGCAACACCTTAGTAACCGCCTAGCAACACCCTAGCAACCACCTAGCAACCACCTAGCAACACCTTAGCAACCACCCCGGATACCATAGCAACACCTTAGCAACCGCCTAGCAACACCCTAGCAACCACCTAGCAACCACCTAGCAACACCTTAGCAACCACCCCAGATACCATAGCAACACCTTAGCAACCGCCTAGCAACACCTTAGCAACCACCTAGCAACACCTTAGCAACCACCCCGGATACCATAGCAACACCTTAGCAACCACCCCAGATACCATAGCAACACCTTAGCAACCGCCTAGCAACACCCTAGCAACCACCTAGCAACACCTTAGCAACCACCCCAGATACCATAGCAACACCTTAGCAACCGCCTAGCAACACCTTAGCAACCACCTACCAACCACTTAGCAACACCTTAGCAACCACCCCGGATACCATAGCAACACCTTAGCAACCGCCTAGCAACACCCTAGCAACCACCTAGCAACCACCTAGCAACACCTTAGCAACCACCCCGGATACCATAGCAACACCTTAGCAACCACCTAGCAACCGCCTAGCAACACCCTAGCAACCACCTAGCAACCACCTAGCAACACCTTAGCAACCACCCCGGATACCATAGCAACACCTTAGTAACCGCCTAGCAACACCCTAGCAACCACCTAGCAACCACCTAGCAACACCTTAGCAACCACCCCGGATACCATAGCAACACCTTAGCAACCGCCTAGCAACACCCTAGCAACCACCTAGCAACCACCTAGCAACACCTTAGCAACCACCCCAGATACCATAGCAACACCTTAGCAACCGCCTAGCAACACCTTAGCAACCACCTAGCAACACCTTAGCAACCACCCCGGATACCATAGCAACACCTTAGCAACCACCCCGGATACCATAGCAACACCTTAGCAACCGCCTAGCAACACCCTAGCAACCACCTAGCAACACCTTAGCAACCACCCTGGATACCATAGCAACACCTTAGCAACCGCCTAGCAACACCCTAGCAACCACCTAGCAACACCTTAGCAACCACCCCGGATACCATAGCAACACCTTAGCAACCGCCTAGCAACACCCTAGCAACCACCTAGCAACACCTTAGCAACCATCCTGGATACCATAGCAACACCTTAGCAACCGCCTAGCAATACCTTAGCAACCACCTAGCAACATCTTAGCAACCACCCCGGATGCCACAGCAACACCTTAGCAACCACCTAGCAACACCTTAGCAACCACCTAGCAACACCTTAGCAGATACCAGCCAGCACTGCAATCACACTCGCAGTTTCTGCAGGAACTGCAATCTAGTTATTATTATTATTCCACCTGTTTTTTGTCCGGTTAACTAGTGCCGCAGTTTTCGAAATATCGACTTCGTTCAAAAGAGAAAACGTGCGTCCATATCGGGAATGGTGGGCTTGTATACAGCTTTCCGATCGGACTTACGTTTTTCGTAAAAACTTCGTAAGTACGCGTTTTTTTGCCCATTGAAAATGAATGGGCAGAACTTTGCACGCCCGTGGACGTCGCAATTTTTGAAATACGAAGATGAAACCAATTGAGGACCTGTAGAACTTATTGAGCTCTTTCCGAAAATATGCGTTACGAAAAGTTACGACGTACGGATTTCGTACGATTGTCGTACGAAGTGGCCCCATTGGAATGAATGGGGCCAATCGGAGGACGGCAGCTAGATCGAAGGACAGGTAGCTAGAACTCCAGTACTGTGAGTGTATGGAGCAGCTATGGGATAAAACAGCATTAGGTCAAAAGTTTGGACACCCCGGCCCCCCAGTACTGTGTGTAATGGAGCCACGGGTCAAAAGTTTGGACACCCCGGCCCCCCAGTACTGTGTGTAATGGAGCCACGGGTCAAAAGTTTGGACACCCCCGAACGGCCAGAGCAACCTAGCGTGCATAGCTGATTGATGTATTTGCACGTTGCGTAGCAACGTGCAAACACCATTTAATCTAATTTATGCATATAAATCACCTAGCAACCACCTAGAAACACCATAGCAACCACCACAGATACCATAGCAACACCTTAGCAACCGCCTAGCAACACCTTAGCAACCACCTAGCAACCACCTAGCAACACCTTAGCAACCTCCCCGGATACCATAGCAACACCTTAGCAACCGCCTAGCAACACCTTAGCAACCGCATAGAAACCACTTGGCAACACCTTAGCAACCACCCCGGATACCATAGCAACACCTTAGCAACTGCCTAGCAACCACCTAGCAACACCTTAGCAACCACCCCGGATACCATAGCAACACCTTAGCAACCGCCTAGCAACAACTTAGCAACCGCCTAGCAACCACCTAGCAACACCTTAGCAACCACCCCGGATACCATAGCAACACCTTAGCAACCGCCTAGCAACACCTTAGCAACCACCTATCAACCACCTAGCAACACCTTAGCAACCACCCCGGATACCATAGCAACACCGTAGCAACCGCCTAGCAACACCTTAGCAACCACCTAGCAAACACCTAGCAACACCTTAGCAACCACCCCGGATACCATAGCAACACCTTAGCAACCGCCTAGCAACACCTTAGCAACCACCTAGCAACCACCTAGCAACACCTTAGCAACCACCCCGGATACCATAGCAACACCTTAGCAACCGCCTAGCAACACCCTAGCAACCACCTAGCAACCACCTAGCAACACCTTAGCAACCACCCCGGATACTATAGCAACACCTCAGCAACCGCCTAGCAATACCCTAGCAACCACCTAGCAACCACCTAGCAACACCTTAGCAACCACCCCGGATACCATAGCAACACCTTAGCAACCGCCTAGCAACACCCTAGCAACCACCTAGCAACACCCTAGCAACCACCCAAGATACCATAGCAACACCTTAGCAACCGCCTAGCAACACCCTAGCAACCACCTAGCAACACCTTAGCAACCACCCCGGATACCATAGCAACACCTTAGCAACCGCCTAGCAACACCTTAGCAACCACCTAGCAACCACCTAGCAACACCTTAGCAACCACCCCAAATACCATAGCAACACCTTAGCAACCGCCTAGCAACACCTTAGCAACCGCCTAGCAACACCTTAGCAACCACCTAGCAACCACCTAGCAACACCTTAGCAACCACCCCAGATACCATAGCAACACCTTAGCAACCGCCTAGCAACCACCTAGCAACCACCTAGCAACACCTTAGCAACCACCCCGGATACCATAGCAACACCTTAGCAACCGCCTAGCAACACCCTAGCAACCACCTAGCAACCACCTAGCAACACCTTAGCAACCACCCCGGATACCATAGCAACACCTTAGCAACCGCCTAGCAACACCCTAGCAACCACCTAGCAACCACCTAGCAACACCTTAGCAACCACCCAAGATACCATAGCAACACCTTAGCAACCGCCTAGCAACACCTTAGCAACCACCTAGCAACACCTTAGCAACCACCCCGGATACCATAGCAACACCTTAGCAACCGCCTAGCAACACCCTAGCAACCACCTAGCAACACCTTAGCAACCACCCTGGATACCATAGCAACACCTTAGCAACCGCCTAGCAACACCTTAGCAACCACCTAGCAACCACTTAGCAACACCTTAGCAACCACCCCGGATACCATAGCAACACCTTAGCAACCACCTAGCAACCACCTAGCAACCACCTAGCAACACCTTAGCAACCACCCCGGATACCATAGCAACACCTTAGCAACCGCCTAGCAACCACCTAGCAACCACCTAGCAACACCTTAGCAACCACCCCGGATACCATAGCAACACCTTAGCAACCGCCTAGCAATACCTTAGCAACCACCTAGCAACCACCTAGCAACATCTTAGCAACCACCCCGGATACCATAGCAACACCTTAGCAACCACCTAGCAACACCTTAGCAACCACCTAGCAACACCTTAGCAGATACCAGCCAGCACTGCAATCACACTCGCAGTTTCTGCAGGAACTGCAATCTAGTTATTATTATTATTATTCCACCTGTTTTTTGTCCGGTTAACTAGTGCCGCAGTTTTCGAAATATCGACTTCGTTCAAAAGAGAAAACGTGCGTCCATATCGGGAATGGTGGGCTTGTATACAGCTTTCCGATCGGACTTACGTTTTTCGTAAAAACTTCGTAAGTACGCGTTTTTTTGCCCATTGAAAATGAATGGGCAGAACTTTGCACGCCCGTGGACGTCGCAATTTTTGAAATACGAAGATGAAACCAATTGAGGACCTGTAGAACTTATTGAGCTCTTTCCGAAAATATGCGTTACGAAAAGTTACGACGTACGGATTTCGTACGAATGTCGTACGAAGTGGCCCCATTGGAATGAATGGGGCCAATCGGAGGACGGCAGCTAGATCGAAGGACAGGTAGCTAGAACTCCAGTACTGTGTGTAATGGAGCAGCTATGGGATTAATCAGCGTTAGGTCAAAAGTTTGGACACCCTGGCCCCCCCCAGTACTGTGTGTAATGGAGCCATGGGTCAAAAGTTTGGACACCCCGGCCCCCCAGTACTGTGTGTAATGGAGCCACGGGTCAAAAGTTTGGACACCCCCGAACGGCCAGAGCAACCTAGCGTGCATAGCTGATTGATGTATTTGCACGTTGCGTAGCAACGTGCAAACACCATTTAATCTAATTTATGCATATAAATCACCTAGCAACCACCTAGAAACACCATAGCAACCACCACAGATACCATAGCAACACCTTAGCAACCGCCTAGCAACACCTTAGCAACCACCTAGCAACCACCTAGCAACACCTTAGCAACCTCCCCGGATACCATAGCAACACCTTAGCAACCGCCTAGCAACACCTTAGCAACCGCATAGCAACCACTTAGCAACACCTTAGCAACCACCCCGGATACCATAGCAACACCTTAGCAACCACCTAGCAACTGCTTAGGAGTGACCTACCAACCACTTAGCAACACCATAGCAACCACCCTGGATACCATAGCAACACCTTAGCAACCGCCTAGCAACACCCTAGCAACCACCTAGCAACCACCTAGCAACACCTTAGCAACCACCCCGGATACCATAGCAACACCTTAGCAACCGCCTAGCAACACCCTAGCAACCACCTAGCAACCACCTAGCAACACCTTAGCAACCACCCCGGATACCATAGCAACACCTTAGCAACCGCCTAGCAACACCCTAGCAACCACCTAGCAACACCTTAGCAACCACCCCGGATACCATAGCAACACCTTAGCAACCGCCTAGCAACATCCTAGCAACCACCTAGCAACCACCTAGCAACACCTTAGCAACCACCCCGGATACCATAGCAACACCTTAGCAACCGCCTAGCAACACCTTAGCAACCACCCCGGATACCATAGCAACACCTTAGCAACCACCTAGCAACTGCTTAGGAGTGACCTACCAACCACTTAGCAACACCATAGCAACCACCCTGGATACCATAGCAACACCTTAGCAACCGCCTAGCAACACCCTAGCAACCACCTAGCAACCACCTAGCAACACCTTAGCAACCACCCGGATACCATAGCAACACCTTAGCAACCACCTAGCAACACCCTAGCAACCACCTAGCAACCACCTAGCAACACCTTAGCAACCACCCCGGATACCATAGCAACACCTTAGCAACCGCCTAGCAACACCCTAGCAACCACCTAGCAACACCTTAGCAACCACCCCGGATACCATAGCAACACCTTAGCAACCGCCTAGCAACACCCTAGCAACCACCTAGCAACCACCTAGCAACACCTTAGCAACCACCCCGGATACCATAGCAACACCTTAGCAACCGCCTAGCAACACCTTAGCAACCACCTAGCAACACCTTAGCAACCACCCCGGATACCATAGCAACACCTTAGCAACCGCCTAGCAACACCCTAGCAACCACCTAGCAACACCTTAGCAACCACCCCGGATACCATAGCAACACCTTAGCAACCGCCTAGCAACACCCTAGCAACCACCTAGCAACCACCTAGCAACACCTTAGCAACCACCCCGGATACCATAGCAACACCTTAGCAACCGCCTAGCAACACCCTAGCAACCACCTAGCAACCACCTAGCAACACCTTAGCAACCACCCCGGATACCATAGCAACACCTTAGCAACCGCCTAGCAACACCCTAGCAACCACCTAGCAACACCTTAGCAACCACCCCGGATACCATAGCAACACCTTAGCAACCGCCTAGCAACACCCTAGCAACCACCTAGCAACACCTTAGCAACCACCACGGATACCATAGCAACACCTTAGCAACCGCCTAGCAACACCTTAGCAACCACCTAGCAACACCTTAGCAACCACCCCGGATACCATAGCAACACCTTAGCAACCGCCTAGCAACACCTTAGCAACCACCTAGCAACACCTTAGCAACCACCCCGGATACCATAGCAACACCTTAGCAACCGCCTAGCAACACCCTAGCAACCACCTAGCAACCACCTAGCAACACCTTAGCAACCACCCCGGATACCATAGCAACACCCTAGCAACCACCTAGCAACACCTTAGCAACCACCCCGGATACCATAGCAACACCTTAGCAACCGCCTAGCAACACCTTAGCAACCACCTAGCAACCACCTAGCAACACCTTAGCAACCACCCCGGATACCATAGCAACACCTTAGCAACCGCCTAGCAACACCTTAGCAACCACCTAGCAACCACCTAGCAACACCTTAGCAACCACCCTGGATACCATAGCAACACCTTAGCAACCGCCTAGCAACACCTTAGCAACCACCTAGCAACACCTTAGCAACCACCCCAGATACCATAGCAACACCTTAGCAACCGCCTAGCAACACCTTAGCAACCACCTAGCAACCACTTAGCAACACCTTAGCAACCACCCCGGATACCATAGCCACACCTTAGCAACCACTTAGCAACACCTTAGCAACACCATAGCAGATACCAGCCAGCACTGCAATCACACTCGCAGTTTCTGTAGGAACTGCAATCTAGTTATTATTATTATTCCACCTGTTTTTTGTCCGGTTAACTAGTGCCGCAGTTTTCGAAATATCGACTTCGTTCAAAAGAGAAAACGTGCGTCCATATCGGGAATGGTGGGCTTGTATACAGCTTTCCGATCGGACTTACGTTTTTCGTAAAAACTTCGTAAGTACGCGTTTTTTTGCCCATTGAAAATGAATGGGCAGAACTTTGCACGCCCGTGGACGTCGCAATTTTTGAAATACGAAGATGAAACCAATTGAGGACCTGTAGAACTTATTGAGCTCTTTTCGAAAATATGCGTTACGAAAAGTTACGACGTACGGATTTCGTACGAATGTCGTACGAAGTGGCCCCATTGGAATGAATGGGGCCAATCGGAGGACGGCAGCTAGATCGAAGGACAGGTAGCTAGAACTCCAGTACTGTGAGTGTATGGAGCAGCTATGGGATAAATCAGCGTTAGGTCAAAAGTTTGGACACCCCGGCCCCCCCCCCAGTACTGTGTGTAATGGAGCCATGGGTCAAAAGTTTGGACACCCCGGCCCCCCAGTACTGTGTGTAATGGAGCCACGGGTCAAAAGTTTGGACACCCCCGAACGGCCAGAGCAACCTAGCGTGCATAGCTGATTGATGTATTTGCACGTTGCGTAGCAACGTGCAAACACCATTTAATCTAATTGATGCATATACATCACCTAGCAACCACCTAGAAACACCATAGCAACCACCCCGGATACCATAGCAACACCTTAGCAACCGCCTAGCAACACCCTAGCAACCACCTAGCAACCACCTAGCAACACCTTGGCAACCATCCCGGATACCATAGCAACACCTTAGCAACCGCCTAGCAACACCCTAGCAACCACCTAGCAACCACCTAGCAACACCTTAGCAACCACCCCAGATACCATAGCAACACCTTAGCAACCGCCTGGCAACACCTTAGCAACCACCTAGCAACCACCTAGCAACACCTTAGTAACCACCCCAGATACCATAGCAACACCTTAGCAACCGCCTAGCAACACCTTAGCAACCACCTACCAACCACTTAGCAACACCTTAGCAACCACCCCGGATACCATAGCAACACCTTAGCAACCGCCTAGCAACACCCTAGCAACCACCTAGCAACCACCTAGCAACACCTTAGCAACCACCCCGGATACCATAGCAACACCTTAGCAACCACCTAGCAACCGCCTAGCAACACCCTAGCAACCACCTAGCAACCACCTAGCAACACCTTAGCAACCACCCTGGATACCATAGCAACACCTTAGTAACCGCCTAGCAACACCCTAGCAACCACCTAGCAACCACCTAGCAACACCTTAGCAACCACCCCGGATACCATAGCAACACCTTAGCAACCGCCTAGCAACACCCTAGCAACCACCTAGCAACCACCTAGCAACACCTTAGCAACCACCCCAGATACCATAGCAACACCTTAGCAACCGCCTAGCAACACCTTAGCAACCGCCTAGCAACACCTTAGCAACCACCCCGGATACCATAGCAACACCTTAGCAACCACCCCGGATACCATAGCAACACCTTAGCAACCGCCTAGCAACACCCTAGCAACCACCTAGCAACACCTTAGCAACCACCCCGGATACCATAGCAACACCTTAGCAACCGCCTAGCAACACCTTAGCAACCACCTACCAACCACTTAGCAACACCTTAGCAACCACCCCGGATACCATAGCAACACCTTAGCAACCGCCTAGCAACACCCTAGCAACCACCTAGCAACCACCTAGCAACACCTTAGCAACCACCCCGGATACCATAGCAACACCTTAGCAACCACCTAGCAACCACCTAGCAACCACCTAGCAACACCTTAGCAACCACCCCGGATACCATAGCAACACCTTAGTAACCGCCTAGCAACACCCTAGCAACCACCTAGCAACCACCTAGCAACACCTTAGCAACCACCCCGGATACCATAGCAACACCTTAGCAACCGCCTAGCAACACCCTAGCAACCACCTAGCAACCACCTAGCAACACCTTAGCAACCACCCCAGATACCATAGCAACACCTTAGCAACCGCCTAGCAACACCTTAGCAACCGCCTAGCAACACCTTAGCAACCACCCCGGATACCATAGCAACACCTTAGCAACCACCCCGGATACCATAGCAACACCTTAGCAACCGCCTAGCAACACCCTAGCAACCACCTAGCAACACCTTAGCAACCACCCCGGATACCATAGCAACACCTTAGCAACCGCCTAGCAACACCCTAGCAACCACCTAGCAACACCTTAGCAACCACCCCGGATACCATAGCAACACCTTAGCAACCGCCTAGCAACACCCTAGCAACCACCTAGCAACACCTTAGCAACCATCCTGGATACCATAGCAACACCTTAGCAACCGCCTAGCAATACCTTAGCAACCACCTAGCAACATCTTAGCAACCACCCCGGATACCACAGCAACACCTTAGCAACCACCTAGCAACACCTTAGCAACCACCTAGCAACACCTTAGCAGATACCAGCCAGCACTGCAATCACACTCGCAGTTTCTGCAGGAACTGCAATCTAGTTAGTGTGATTGCAGTAATGCAATCACCGTATTGATCTTCTTAAGTCTTATTCTTATTATTATTATTAGTGTGATTGCAGTAATGCAATCACAGTATTGTTCTTCTTAAGTCTTATTCTTCTTCTTCTTCTTCTTATTATTATTATTAGTGTGATTGCAGTAATGCAATCACAGTATTGTTCTTCTTAAGTCTTATTCTTATTATTATTATTCCACCTGTTTTTTGTCCGGTTAACTAGTGCCGCAGTTTTCGAAATAT
>NW_026040035.1:0-27693 GCF_023375975.1 Astyanax mexicanus
CATGACCATGGTCATAGAAGCAAGAGGGGAAAAGCTTACAGCAGCTGGTATTCCCATGTGGTCTCCCATCCAAGTACTAACCAGGCCAAACCCTGCTTAGCTTCCGAGATCAGACGAGATCGGGCGTTCTCAGGGTTGTGTGACCGTAAGCGATTACAGAAATCTCATCAAGACTACTTATGCGACTTCATCTATGTTGGGTTTCAGATGACACACTAGTAACGTATAACAAGACCATAGTCATAGAAGCAAGAGGGGAAAAGCTTACAGCACCTGGTATTCCCAGGTGGTCTCCCATCCAAGTACTAGGGTTAGGGTTAGGGTTAGGGAATTTCCATTGGAACACTGATGAAAGTGCAAGGCTGAAAATTGAAATAAATAAATCTGGCAAAGTTGCACATTTTTCGGCTTGCATTTTCATTTTTGTGCCCACCTGTGGCCCACCCAAGTCTGTGAAAGCTAACCCCATAAATGCGCTGATTGGAAGGGGTGATATTGTACTCGGGGTTCGATCCCCCGCGGCTGAGTGAAGCCTTTCCAGGGAACCATGCAGATGCGATGTACCGCTGCACTACTTCTTGGCTTTGGAGTTATGGTAGCCCTGAGCCGGCCTTGTGGTGTGGTTGAGCTTGGTCAACCAGTGGTAGCTGTGGAAAATTGGAAAATTAAAGTCCAACTTGTTCTAATAGTGGTGGATGCGAAAAGTTGGAAAAAATGTCTAAGTCCCACTCGGTCTACCAGTGGTAGGTCGGAAAAGTGTGAAAAAATTTCTAAGTCCTCACTTTTGGTCTACCATTTCACGATATTTCTAGTGAGGGTGGCAAGCTCCAGGATTTCGAACCCCCTTCGGCCGACTCTCTTATCCGACGAAGGTGCACCTCTGTCGGCCTCGGAGCGGGTCCGCCCGCGCTCTGGAGGATTTTTCGTCGGGGGGATTTCCAAAGGGGTGCCGTCGGGCTAATGAGGAGAGTGGCAATGACTAGGGGTCCAAGCACCCAGGGCTGGTTCCCAAGGGGTCCCAGACTGGTGGATGGAGCCCAGGCTTGGGTGAGTCCTCCAGGGCTGGTTCCTGAGGGTCCCAGACTGGTGGATGGAGCCCAGGCTTGGGTGAGTCCTCCAGGGCTGGTTCCTGAGGGTCCCAGACTGGTGGATGGAGCCCAGGCCTGGGTGAGTCCTCCACGGCTGGTTCCTGAGGGTCCCAGACTGGTGGATGGAGCCCAGGCTTGGGTGAGTCCTCCAGGGCTGGTTCCTGAGGGTCCCAGGCTGGTGGATGGAGCCCAGGCCTGGGGGAGTCCTCCAGGGCTGGTTCCCAAGATGTCCAGGCTGAGGGCTGAATCCCAGGCTTGGTGGACTAAGTCCAACTTGGTCTACCAGTGGTAGGCTCGAAAAGTCGAAAAAATGACTAAGTCCAACTTGGTCTACCAGTGGTAGGCTCGAAAAGTCGAAAAAATGACTAAGTCCAACTTGGTCTACCAGTGGTAGGCTCGAAAAGTCGAAAAAATGACTAAGTCCAACTTGGTCTACCAGTGGTAGGCTCGAAAAGTCGAAAAAATGACTAAGTCCAACTTGGTCTACCAGTGGTAGGCTCGAAAAGTCGAAAAAATGACTAAGTCCAACTTGGTCTACCAGTGGTAGGCCCGAAAAAGCTGAAAAAATGACTAAGTCCCACTCGGTCTACCAGTGGTAGGCCGAAAAAGTGCGAAAATTTTCTAAGTCCTCACTTTTGGTCTACCATTTCACGCCAAAAACTAGTGAGGGTGGCGAGCTCCAGGATTTCTGACCCCCTTCGCCCGACTCCCGTGCCCGACGAAGGTGCACTCCGGTCGGCCTCGGAGCGAGTTCGCCCGCGCTCTGGAGGATTTTTCGTTTTTCGCCTTAATTCCAGCTCCAATAGCGTATATTAAATTTGCTGCAGTTAAAAAGCTCGTAGCTGGACCTCGGGAGTGGGCTGGCGGTCCGCCGCGAGGCGAAATACCGCCTGTCCCAGACCCTGCCTCCCGGCGCCCCCCGGATGCCCTTGGTTGGGTGTCCGGTCCTCAGGGGTCCGGAGCGTTTACTTTGAAAAAATCAGAGTGTTCAAAGCGGGCACCAAACTCGCCTGAATGCCTGAGCTAGGAATAATGGAATAGGACTCTGGTTCTATTTTGTGGGTTTCCTGAACCAGGGCCATGATTAAGAGGGACGGCCGGGGGCATTCGTATTGCGCCGCTAGAGGTGAAATTCTTGGACCGGCGCAAGATGGACGAAAGCAAAAGCATTTGCCAAGAATGTTTTCATTAATCAAGAACGAAAGTCGGAGGTTCGAAGACGATCAGATACCGTCGTAGTTCCGACCGTAAACTATGCCGACCCGCGATCCGGCGGCGTTATTCCCATGACCCGCCGGGCAGCGTGCGGGGAAACCAGAGTCTTTGGGTTCCGGGGGGAGTATGGTTGCAAAACTGAAACTTAAAGGACTTCATGGAAGGGCACCACCAGGAGTGGAGCCTGCGGCTTAATTTGACTCAACACGGGGAACCTCACCCGGCCCGGACACGGAAAGGATTGACAGACTGATGTCTCTTTCTCGATTTTATGGGTGGTGGTGCATGGCCGTTCTTAGTTGGTGGAGTGATTTGTCTGGTTAATTCCAATAACGAACGAGATTCCTTCGTGCTAAATAGTTACGCGGCCCCCCGCGGTCGCGGTTAACTTCTTAGAGGGACCAGTGTCGTATAGCCACGCGAGATGGAGCAATAACAGGTCTGTGATGCCCTTAGATGTCCGGGGTTGCACGCGTGCCACAATGGCCGGGCCAGCGTGTGCCTACCCTACGCCGAGAGGCGCGGATAATCCGCTTTAACCCGTTCGTGACGGGGATTGGGGATTGCAATTATTCCCCATGAACGAGGAATTCCCAGTAAGTGCAGGTCATCAGCTCGCGCTGATTAAGTCCCTGCCCTTTGTACACACCGCCCGTCGCTACTACCGATTGGATGGTTATGTGAGGTCCTCGGATCGGCCACGCCGGGGCTCCTTCGCGGGGCCTTGGTGCTGTGCTGAAAAGTCGATCGAACTTGATCATCTAGAGGAAGTAAAAGTCGTAACAAGGTTTCCGTAGGTGAACCTGCGGAAGGATCATTACCGGGATCGGGGTTGGTAGTACCTCCTGGTAGGTACGACTCCCTACATCCACAAGCCCTCCTTTCAACCCACGGCCCGACGTCGGGAACTACAGGGATTCCCTTCGGCCTGTAATGACTTGATGCAAACCGGTGTCCTGAGAACAAAAAAATGTTTTACGGCCAAAGGGAGACGGGTACCTGGCCCCCGAAGTCCGTCTGCGGGGTTTCTCTCCAGAGGCGGCTCGGCGGCACGGTTTGATGACCCCGAGTTCGCTTCGGCATTCCGGGGCGCCCGTACCCGCGGCTGCCGTAAAACATTATTTCAACCATCACTTTTGTGTCTGTTGGCTTTGAAACAAAAAACCATAAAGAGTACAACTCTTAGCGGTGGATCACTTGGCTCGTGCGTCGATGAAGAACGCAGCCAGCTGCGAGAACTAATGTGAATTGCAGGACACATTGATCATCGACACTTTGAACGCACATTGCGGCCCCGGGTCAATCCCGGGGCCACGCCTGTCTGAGGGTCGCTATTCCAATCTATCGGACCTTTTCGTTTTGTCTCCCTCTTCCCTCCGGGGAAGAGTAAGAGACGGTTCGAGGGGACCGCGGCTGGAGGTTCGAAGGTGCCCGCTCCGAGGCACCTTCGTCTTCCTAAAAGCAGACTCGGTCAGGTTCCCTTCTCGTTTGGGACTCGATAAAAGCCGCTCGACGGGCTTGATCGTGGGGGAAAGACTTTCGTCCACCCCTCTCGCCTTCGTCTCCGTTGCCCAGCGATGGGTCTCGGAGGCCGGCTTTCCACACACCGTCCTCTACCGTTCCTCGTTCCGGCGAGGGAGAGGTGGCGGCGATCCGTGGAGAGACGTCGTAGCGACGGCTGCCGGTGGGTTTTACCCTCTCTGGCTGCCCGTTATGCGCACCGTCTCTCCGTCGGCGGATCTCCGTCCTCCCTCTCCTTTTCGTTCGGGCCGAGCGCGCGGCAAAAGAGAGGTTAGTAGGAAATGCTCCGGTAGAAGGCGAAGAGGGGGGCTTAAGTTTTTTCTTGCCGTTTTCATCCCGTCCTCCGGCCGAATCGAACCTCCCCGTCTCGAAGGGTTCCTCCGAACGGTTTCCAGCCAGACCGCGAGGGGTGGTTCCCGCCCTCCCTCGCGGCGGCGTACGCCTGGCGACGACAGCCCTTCGAGCGCGACCTCAGATCAGACGAGACGACCCGCTGAATTTAAGCATATTACTAAGCGGAGGAAAAGAAACTAACAAGGATTCCCCTAGTAGCGGCGAGCGAAGAGGGAAGAGCCCAGCGCCGAATCCCCCGTCCTTCACGGGCGCCGGGACATGTGGCGTATAGAAGTCCGTATCTCTCGGCGCGGGCCGGGGGGCCTGAGTCCTTCTGATAGAGGCTCAGCCCAGGGACGGTGTGAGGCCGGTAACGGCCCCCGCCGCGCCGAGGTCGCGGTTCTTCTCGGAGTCGGGTTGCTTGGGAATGCAGCCTAAAGCGGGTGGTAAACTCCATCTAAGGCTAAATACTGGCACGAGACCGATAGCAAACAAGTACCGTAAGGCAAAGTTGAAAAGAACTTTGAAGAGAGAGTTCAACAGGGCTGAAACCGTTAAGAGGTAAACGGGTGGGGTCCGCACAGTCCGCCCGGGGGATTCAACCCGGCGGCGGTGTCGTACCAGTCCGCCCGGCGAGCTCCTCCCGCGAGGGAGGCCACCGGCGGGCTCGGGCCAACGCCCGCCGTCGGGCGCATTTCCTCTGCGGCGGTGCGCCGCGACCGGCCTCGGTTCGGCTTGGAAGGGTCAGAAGGCGAAGGTGGCTCGCGAGCTCCGGCCCGCAAGCTTTACAGCGCCCTCCCGCCCCGACTTCGCCGCTTACCCCCGGGGCCCCGGTGAGTACCTCCGCGCCTTCCTTCCCCCGCGGGGGAGGGATGGGGCCCCTCCATCCCCTGCGCGTGCCGTCGACCGGGCCGGACTGTCCTCAGTCCGCGTCCAACCGCGTCGCGCAGCCAGGGCGGGGACCGGCCTCCGCACAAAAGGGCGCTCGGGGTCAGCGGCGATGCCGGCTACCCACCCGACCCGTCTTGAAACACGGACCAAAGAGTCTAACGCGTGCGCGGTGGCGCAGAAGCCTCAGGCGCGGGCCCGGGTGGAGCTGCCGTGGGTGCAGATCTTGGTATGTGAACAGCAGTTGAACATGGGTCAGTCGGCCCTAAGGGATGGGCGAACGTCGTTCGGAAGCGTGGGGCGATGGCCTCCGTCGCCCCCGGCCGATCGAAAGGGAGTCGGGTTCAGATCCCCGAACCCGGAGTGGCGGAGATAGGCACCGCGAGGCGCCCAGTGCGGTAACGCAAACGAACCTGGAGATGCCAGCGGTTGCACTGGGAAGAATTCTCTTTTCTTTGTGAAGGGCAGGGCTCCCTGGAATGGGTTCACCCCGAGATAGGGGCCCGCGCCCTGGAAAGTGTCGCGGCTCTGGCGGTGTCTGGTAAGCTCTCGCTGGCCCTTGAAAATCCGGGGGAGAGGGTGTAAGTCTCGCGCCGGGCCGTACCCATATCCGCAGCAGGTCTCCAAGGTGAACAGCCTCTGGCATGTTGGAACAATGTAGGTAAGGGAAGTCGGCAAGTCAGATCCGTAACTTCGGGATAAGGATTGTCTCTAAGGGCTGGGTCGGTCGGGCCAGGGAGCGAAGTGGGGCTGGACTCGAGCCGCGACTGGGGCAGCGGCTGCCCCGCGCGTCCCGTTGTTCCGCCCCTCGTCCGGAAGCCTCGGAGCGCATCGCGCCCGTCCTCTCTCGTCGTCCGGAGGCCCGGCCGTTTCTTGGCCACGACTCGGAGCAGCGGCCGCGACTCTGAGCGTGCGCCGGGCCCTTCTCGCGGATCTCCCCGGCTACGGTGTTGCGTCGGGACCTCCGCGTCCGTCCCCTCCCGGTTCGCGCCAGGGGGGGGTCGCGGCGTGCGGGAGAACCCTCCCGGCACGGCGCCTCGGCCGGCGCCTAACAGCTGGCTTAGAACTGGTGTGGACCAGGGGAATCCGACTGTTTAATTAAAACAAAGCATCGTGAGGGCTCTAAGCCGGTGTTGACACGATGTGATTTCTGCCCAGTGCTCTGAATGTCAAAGTGAAGAAATTCAATGAAGCGCGGGTAAACGGCGGGAGTAACTAGCACACCCCGGAGTCACAGGAACGGGAGACTCCGGAGAGAGAGCATTGAGCATCGTGTCGCAGGCCTCCACCTCCACGTGGTACACCCGGTAACATCCCACTCGTTGGGGTGGCTAAGTGAGGCCGATCATGTGCAACCTGCCGACCCAATTGTTTCCTATTCGAGGGTTGGCAGGGAGGGGTAGTTCGTTCGATGCCTCGATCGCTCAAGGGAGCCGAGGATGAGGGCTGTATGAAGGGACCCACCTCACAAGTCACGAAGGCAGGTGACTGGCACAAGTAGGTTTCCCGCCTGGGTAGGCAACTGCGCGGCCCTCCGTGGCCACTGTGCACGGTGCGCTCCTACCCGACCCAGCGGGTTAGCCTCCGGAGGGTGAAGGTAAGAGCAGCTACCTTCTAACGGTGCAAAGTTGTTCGGGGATGGCTCGGCCCGCCATCCATAGAAATGGCTGAGATGGTCCCCGACTGAGGTAGAGGCGGATAACGGTCTCTTAGAATCGACTCCCGGGGTGAGACAGGCATCGGAACACAGAGACTTACAGGCATTGACAGGACTCCCTCTCCTCTCCTAGGGATGCCCAGGGGACTTGTCCAGGGCTGAGGCCCAGGACTGGGTGAGTCCTCCAGGGCTGGATGCCCAGGGGACTTGTCCAGGGCTGAGGCCCAGGACTGGGTGAGTCCTCCAGGGCTGGATGCCCAGGGGACTGGGGATGACTAAGTCCAACTTGTTCTACCAGTGGTAGCTCCGATAAGTGGAAAAAAAATATGACTAAGTCCAATTTTGTCTACCAGTGGTAAATGAGAAAAGTGGAAAGAATGACTAAGTCCAACTTGGTCTACCAGTGGTAAATGAGAAAATTGTAAAAAATGACTAAGTCCAACTTGGTCTACCAGTGGTAGCTCCGAAAAAGTGGAAAAAATGACTAAGTCCCACTCGGTCTACCAGTGGTAGGCTGAAAAAGTGCGAAAAATTTCTAAGTCCCCACTTTTGGTCTACCATTTCACAGAATTTCTAGTGGGGGTGGCGAGCTCCAGGATTTCTGACCCCCTTTCGGGCCGACAAAGGTGCACTCCGGTCGGCCTCAGATTGAGTTCGCCCGCGCTCTGGAGGTTTTTTCGTCAGGGGGTTTTTCAAAGGGGTGCCGTCGGGCTTTCAATGAAAATGGCAATGACTAGGGGTCCAAGAACCTGAGAACGATTCCCAAAATTTAACTAAGTCCAGCAGGACTTAGAAAATTTCTGAACTATTCTTTTGCAATGGTGAATAAAGGACCCTTATATGCCAGATTTGTACCTGACTTTGAAGCTACCCTGTTCGGCCTCAGCCAGTGCCTCTGGTCCTTTGACTCTCTGGAGGTCGCATGAAGGTTTTGGATGGGTCGCATGTAGATTTTGTATACCCAAATATGTGAACTCTACCTGGGGTATAAAATGCAAAGACATGTGGCTAAACTTCCAGCCCTGGAAGTGATAAAATGAGGCCAAATTGAGGCTTCTGTATACCCAAATATGTGAACTCTACCTGGGGTATAAAATGCAAAGACATGTGGCTAAACTTCCAGCCCTGGAAGTGATAAAATGAGGCCAAATTGAGGCTTCTGTATACCCAAATATGTGAACTCTACCTGGGGTATAAAATGCAAAGACATGTGGCTAAACTTCCAGCCCTGGAAGTGATAAAATGAGGCCAAATTGAGGCTTCTGTATACCCAAATATGTGAACTCTACCTGGGGTATAAAATGCAAAGACATGTGGCTAAACTTCCAGCCCTGGAAGTGATAAAATGAGGCCAAATTGAGGCTTCTGTATAACCAAATATGTGAACTCTACCTGGTGTATAAAATGCAAAGACATGTGGCTAAACTTCCAGCCCTGGAAGTGATAAAATGAGGCCAAATTGAGGCTTCTGTATACCCAAATATGTGAACTCTGCCTGGGTAGATAAGGATAAAGATGAGGCCAAAATATGGATGAATTATGCCAGTGGTAGACCAAAACTATAAACCATTGGTAGACCCAAATGAATACAAAAGACACACTGAGACCATCTTTAAAATTGTATAATGGATGGTTTTATTGATTATCTGGAGAGCAGCTGCTTTCACTGGATGAACTTTCTGGATCACTAGATGCATCCAATGGGTCTGCAGAGCTATTCAAAGCCTGTGTCCGAAGGTCCCTTATGCGGAAAACCTCACTGAGATTGGGAACATCAGTGTAGAACCGCTAGGCTGTGGAGATGTCGTGGCACATGCTGTTACACACCAGCAGCCTGTCCGAGTGTGACAGATGTTTCTTGGCCTGTAAGGAGAGAGAGAGACGGTGTAAATGTTGGATGTACGAGGCTGGTGATCGCAGTGAGATGCAGGGGCAGCACTCACCTCTATGGCGATGGATGTACGGATCAGGCTGAAAGCAATGTCCCCAGTCATGCCAGCAACTTGCCAGGCTGCTCTCAGCATACGGTTCAGCTTCTGGACCTGCTTGCCGTTCCACTGGAATATATACGGGCACTGCTCTCCACCGTAGAGGCTGGATATATCTGCCAGGCCTCTGAGCCAGTCAGCTTCCTTTGGCAGGAGAGCCAAATACGCATTCCCAAAGGCTCTGTCCGTCTTGTGCCTAGCAACCTAAGGGTGAGAGATCCAACATGAGTAACACAAATAAAAAGCACAATCAACCAAGAGAGAGTTTACCCAGTACTTACCCACACCAGGGTGCGGCCGAGTGGGTCCTTTTCAGCCTCCAGCAGGTCAGCTTTGGTGATGTTGCAGAAAACGATGGGGCGGTGGCCGGTGAGAACTGCTAGGTACCCCGCAACATATCCCTGGGCAATTCGGTACAGTTTTGAGGTTGGCTTGGTGCGGTTGTCATCCATAACTCTGGGCAGGTTACGCTCGGCGTTGCGTATGAAGGACTGGAGCTCAGTGCTGGTTCGGAGGGACTCTGATTTCTTCTGTTTTGCTCTCTGCCGGTGGCTTAGCACTGCCCTGGTGTTGTCACGGCTCAGCCTTCGAAGATGCAGCAGAATACGTTCCAGCTTGTTGGAACTAAGACCAGAAATCTCTAAGTGAAAAGCCTTGAAATGGTTCACGAAGGCAGAAGCATTGAGAAGCATAACCTTGATGGATGTTGGGGCATACCCTTTGTGAGCTAGGTCGGCTGGCCACTGCCTCAGCCGTAGAAAATCCTCCAGAAATTTTAAGTTCTTGAGCTGCTGGTCGGAAAAACCTGCAGCCATGTGTTGGAGAAAGCGCAGTGAACAAACCTTGACAAAAACCCAGTAAGAGAACCACCATGTTTGTGTGTAGCAGTCTTCCCGACGCAGAGGCTTGGTCTGTGGCCTCTTTTATAGGCCGTGTTTGGGGCAGGGCCACATCCGGCGCTGGCTGTTGTGCAATATGCAAGTGCTGGAGTTGCAAGTCCGGGATCGGATTGCACATTCTGGGCAGGTGAATGTGAAAGAGGAGCGTAATGCAATGGATCCCGAATTAGGGTTAGGGTTAGGGTTAGGGTTAGGTATAGGGATAGTTGCGTGGAGTGGCCCTTATTAATTCGACCCTCATTTGCATGAATTTGCATTCTGCCATCTGATTGGCTATGAACTTTCAAAGTTTAAAGCAGAATATCTTTTGTTCTGTAAGTCCTACTGAGGAGTGAGATGGCTCATTTGAACCAGCAAGCAGAGTTCTTTTAAGTAATGAATAATGAATTATACTGTAAAATATGAAACAATAAATTGTTTATATATATATATATATATATATATATATATATATATATATATATATATATATATATATCCAGCTAGGGATGCTGATCACAACTATGTAGGTCCCATGTAGGTCACACCTACGGAACTACATTTGGCCTACGTTGACTTCTGTGGCACGAAACTTTACAGGCAACCTCAAATGTGCTATCCGGACAAGATATTTCAATTTCAGACCTCTGGGTTATCGGGGGAAGGAGTTTGGCCTAAGTTGACTTCTGTAACACGAAACTTTACAAACAACACCAGAAGTGCCATTCGGACAACATATTTCAATTTCAGAACTCTGGGTAGTCGGGGGAAGGAGTTTGGCCTACGTTGACTTCTGTGGCACGAAACTTTACAGGCAACCTCAAATGTGCCATTCGGACAACGTATTACGATTTCAGACCTTTGGGTTGTCGGGGGAAGGAGTTTGGCCTACGTTGACTTCTGTAACACGAAACTTTACAAACAACACCAGAAGTGCCATTCAGACAACATATTTCGATTTCAGACCTTTGGGTTGTCGGGGGAAGGAGTTTGGTCTACGTTGACTTCAGTAAAACGAAACTTTACAAACAACACCAGAAGTGCCATTCAGACAACATATTTAAATTTCAGACCTCTAGGTTGTCGGGGGAAGGAGTTTGGCCTACGTTGACTTCAGTAACAAGAAACTTTACAAACAACACCAGCAGTGCCATTCGGACAACATATTTAAATTTCAGACCTCTAGATTGTCGGGGGAAGGAGTTTGGCCTACGTTGACTTCTGTTTCACGAAACTTTACAGGCAACCTCAAATGTGCTATCCGGTGACGTGGGAAATTTCATTATCACAATGTTATTACTATTATAACCACCTTGTTATGACAAATGTAATCATTTTATGCATGTTCATTTCACTAGATGTGATCATTTGTATGCATGTTTATTTTATTAGATGTGTTTAATCACACTCAATATTCACAGTGGTAATTCACTTCATATTAGCTCGTTTTGCAGAGTTACCTTGTAGGCCATTCCGACATTTGTGTACGTGCTAGCTTGCAGAGAAACCTTGTCTGATAACCATTTTTGAGTAAACACCAGGATGTGAACGTGAAGAGGTTATGCTGACATTTCTGACGGGAAACAACCCTAAAAAAGTCTGCCTGGGAACAGAAGGGAGTTTCCGTCTTGGGATAGAAGGGAGATTCTGAAGGATGCCGTTGCAAGTGGGAAACCTTATGTCCATACATGGTTTAAGGTTCCGGATACAGCGGAGCGGGGATAAATAATGGCTCTGAGAGACTGTTACTCTCAGAGCACTTTCAGAGCGTGATGATTTCATGACTGATTGTACTCTCAATAATTTGCATTAATAAAAACTTGTTACTCATCTGACACGACTCAGAACTTAATATTTGTCTTTATTAATCGTCACAGGTATTTCCACCACAAACTGGCGTCACGAGACAGGATCCCAGAGTGATCGACGGACGGAGAAAGGTCCCTCTCATCGAGGACGCTCTCCGGTGAGACCGGACCCAAAACGAGGAAGGCCCACAGACAAAGGGACAGTACCGTGGGGGTGAAGGGGGGCAGGTCTCCGTCCGCCGATCTGACGGGATTTAATAAGAACCTTGGTGGTAAGTGACAAAATCAGTTTTTGAAAAAAACTGTAATATTAAATTCCCTCCACCGGTCCTCAAGCAGCTCCTTCTTGAGAATAAAATAGTACCTATATGGCAGTTAGCGGCCCTTTAAAGGGGTGGCAGTTAGCGGTATAGTATATGTGGCAGTTTTAACGGCATATAACTCGTGGCAGTTAACGGCGTCCAAAGACGCGGCAGTTAGCGGCGTGTGTACAAAACCCACCTGGTTGATAAGGTCTCTAAGTACAGACGTGTATTAGAGTAAAATAGGTCCGGACCGCTAGAAGGACTGCAAGAATAGAGGAGGGTGAGAATAATTTTTGGGAACTAAATTTCTGAGTCAAAGTCAAGTGAGAGAACAACAAAATGGGATCCCACTTAGCTAAAGAATTAAAATATAACCCAAAAATACACACTGCTCCATTATTTCATGAGATGAGTAGAAATTATGGCACAGAGAGTGTAATGTATGTTCCAATTTGGATTAGATACTTTGGATTTCCAGTAAATGGCAGTCTTGGTGTTAAATATTTAGGGAGATTCAAGCAGAGGATACAGCAGCCGCACATGGGGTGTCCACGGGCAGTAACTAATCATTGGAAAAAGCATAAGGAAAATATGTTAAGGGCAGCAGGGTTTTGGATAGAGGAGGCAGAAAAACGGGAGAAAGAAAGGGAGGGGGGTGCAATTAAACCCATGTCTCAGTGTCTCTCAGCAGTGCTCGATCCTGACCTGGACGCCGCCTGTCCCCGACGCCCACCACCTAACAACAATCAAGTAGGCGCTCCAGCAGCTGAGGCACCACCACCACCAGCAGCTGAGATACCACCACCACCGCCACCACCACCAGCGTATGCAGGCCCATTTCAACCCGGTCCATATGCAGAACTGAGGGAGAGGCTGGATGAGATGATAGCCAACACAAGTTTGGGGACCAACGCCCCAGCAAGTTCCCCGGTGTCAAGCAACACAAGGCAAAAGAGGCCAGGGGGGGGGCAAACCAATCTCCCTCCTGCAAAGCCCCAAAACACAGGGCGTTTGGACCAGTCAGATGATCTGATTTTCGTAGGACCGATGGTTGAAGTAGCAGGGCATGAAGGGCCAATGCTAGTTCACAGATACTGGACTGAAAAGGACATTTTGGAAGTTTCTACTGGATTACCAGACCCACAACAAGTTGGAGGAAGGAAATTCGGAAATGAATTTGAGAACTTTTGTATTTCGTGCCGACCCACAGCCAACGAGATAAAGCGCATCCTGATGAGAAAACTTGGATCAAGTTACTGCAAGATTGACAGAGGTTGGCCGCAGCAGGACATCAGACTGGGTGATGTTCAGTGGAATCGAGATCCTGCAGCAGACCCAGATGTGAATTTGGAGTACAGGAACATGATAAGAGACTTAAAAGAGCGTCTTGTTGCAGTTTTTCCCCTTCACGTCAACATGGGAAAAATCGCTGAATGCAAACAGGAAGACGGAGAGACTGTGCAGGATTATATGGTTCGTCTAACCAGAATCCACACTGATCATAGTGGACTTGACGCTCCTGCAGCCAGAGCAGAAAATGCTGATGCGGTTTCTTCCTGGGAAGCACACTTGCGCAATAGCTTCCTACTGGGACTGAAGCCAGAATTGGCCAATTCCATCAAACAACACTGTATTGGATATTATCGACAACCTCTCAGCGTTATTGAAGATCATGCCAGACACTATGAGATTCTCTTCAAAAATCAAGAGAAGAAAAAGGAGAAGAAAAAGTCTGAAACGATGGATCAAGCTATGTTAACGATGGTACAGCAGGTAACGGAGCTAACTGCAAGCTCCCAGAGAGGAAAAGGAAGAGCACGAGGAAAAGGAAGAGGTAGAGGAAGAGGTGGACGAGGTGGACGAAGTGGATTTGCTGGTAACGGGCCTGTATTCCGACCACCAGCTCCTCAACAACAGCAACAAAACAGTCAAGAGGACGAAACTGAAGTGGATTGGACAAACAGGTGCTATGCCTGCAGAAGGGAAGGACACTTTGCTAGAGACTGTCCTGGAGAAGTTGACAGCAGTGCGTCAAACAAGTGACGGGCGGCGGAGAGGCAGGACGGCACAGACGAGTCCACTGAGTCATCGGACAGGGAAGTAGATCTTTCTTTCTCTTACCTTAGTTTAGTGCAGCAATTAACCAATAATCCTACAGCAATGCCAATGTTAAATGTTGAAGTATGTGGAAAGACATTGAAATTTATGGTTGACAGCGGTGCTGGTTATTCTGTAATTAGGGCTGAGGATTTGAAATGTGAAACACAACCAGGAAAACATACAGCATTAATTGGGGTAGGAGGGCAAATAGTTAAAGAAAAGGTGTCTGTGCCTCTCCAATGTTCTTTAAATGATCGATCCTTCTCTCACTGCTTTTTGATCTCCTCAACGTGCCCAGTAAACTTGTTGGCTAGAGATTTGATGTGTAAATTAGGTTGTAACTTGATTAGCTCACCAACTGGTTTATCTATAGAATTTGAACAACCATGCATGGTCCAATTTGCACCTGGGGCTCCAGGATATGCATATATGTGGCGTTGTGTAGAAGAACAGAGTGAAACAATGAAACATTTTCTGTCAGAAACAAAGAAACTGGTGACAAAGCCTTTAGAGTGGAAGCAAACTGATTTGCATTGTACATCCCACATTAGCAGTGGGCCAGACCATGAATACGAACAGTTATTTTACCACCAGACTTCAGAACCACTGTCTACAACATTTTTAATTTGGGACAGTGAAAAGGCAGCAGCTATGGTCTCTTTAACTAAACAGCAGGACACTTTGTTCACAGTAGAAAATTCCTCCCCTCACATCTCCCTGGCCAGAGTTAACCATACCGTGCCATGGAAAAATATTGGTCCATGGGCTTTACGGGTGGCCAGGGCTAAAGATTGGGTTAATACAAAACACCCCAATGTGCAGCACAGCGCCTCCACCCACACGTGGAGATGCCCTTATCAGTATCGTTTGAAAACAGAGCCTACAGTGGAGCTGTTTGGCAGCGCGCCACTGGTGCAGGCGGTTTCGCTCACAGAGGAAGAGGAACTGGAGCTCAGCTCTCTCCCTCCTCAGCTGTGGGCCAGCAGTAAGTATGATGTAGGGTTGATTAAAGGCTGTGAACCTGTGTCCATTACACCTAAGTCTTCATATAGGCCTAGACAAGCTCAATATCCTTTGAAACCTGAAGCAGTTGAAGGCATTAGGCCCGTGTTTCAAGCTCTTCTTGAAAAAGGGGTCATAGTGCCATGCGCAGACTCACCAGTTAGAACTCCAATCTTTCCTGTTAAGAAGCCCGGCCGGGATGAGTGGAGATTTGTACAAGATTTGCAAGCAGTAAATGCAGCAGTTCAAGCACGAGCCCCTGAGGTTCCAAATCCCCACACTATTTTGTCTCAGATACCATCGGAACACACCCACTACAGTGTAGTGGATCTGGCTAATGCATTTTTCAGTGTTCCAATTCATCCAGACAGCAGATTCTGGTTTGCATTCTCCTTTGAAGGGAAAGCATATACTTTTACGAGGTTGTGTCAGGGTTATTGTGAGTCACCTACTATCTATAATGCTGCACTGAGAGATAGCCTGGCAAGCTTAGTTCTACCGCAAGGGGTCACTCTGGCGCAGTACATGGATGATCTTCTCATCTCTGCCCCCTCGCGGCAGCTTTGTAAACAAGCCACATTACAGTTGCTGAAACACTTGGCTGAGCAAGGCCACAAGGCCAGCAAAGCAAAATTACAGTACTGTAAGACTGAGGTTACTTTTGTGGGCCATGTCATAAGGGCAGGAGAGAGACGCATGGCAACTGACAGAATTGAGGCAATTTGCCAAATTCCTAAGCACACAACAAAGAAGCAACTGCTTTCCTTTTTAGGAATGTGTTCGTACTGCCGCACTTTCATTTCCTCCTATGCAGAGCAGGAGGGCCCTCTAAGGGACATTATTCCTACAAAAGGGGTTAGCACTGCAAAACTGCAGTGGACACAAGAGGCAGAAGAAGCATTTATACAGCTTAAGGTGGCTTTGCAAAATATGCCAGCATTGGGCATACCTGATCCAACTAAACCTTTTGTTCAGATGGTAGATGCAAAAGGCATCTATATGACTTCAGTGCTTACTCAAAAACATGGAGATAAGCTTCGCCCTGTTGCATACTTCTCTTGTAAGCTGGACTCAGTGGCTCAGGGCCTGCCCACCTGCCTTAGAGCAGTGGCAGCAGCAGAAAAGGCACTAATAGCTTCAAGAGACATTGTGGCTTATGCTCCACTTACATTAAAGGTACCACATGCAGTGCACAACATTCTCCAAGATCAGAGAGTTGCACATCTATCAGCCCAGAGATGGCTGCGATATCACACTGCTTTACTTGACATGCCTAATGTTACAGTACAACGTTGTAGCACGCTCAATCCTGCTTCCCTCCTGCCAACTCCAGAGGATGGGGAGCCACACGACTGTCAGCTGTTGCTGCAGCACGCGTGCACACCACGAATTGATTTGCAAGAAGAGCCATTGCACAATGCGCAAATGGAGCTCTTTGTTGATGGCTCAGCAAGCAGAGATAAGACAGGAACGAACAGAGTAGCATACGCTGTAGTGTCAGCCACAGAGGTCTTGGACACTGGCGTTTTGCCCAGCTCTTACTCAGCACAGGCAGCTGAGCTAGTAGCCCTTACAAAAGCATGCGAATTGGCAAAAGGTCAATCATTGAATGCGTACACTGACAGCCGGTACGCATGGGGCGTGGCAAATGATTTTGGTTTTATGTGGAAGCAGCGTAATTTCCTGACAAGTTCAGGAACAAAGATCAAACACCATGAGCTGATTAACAACTTGCTTTCTGCTCTTTTGCTTCCCTCACAGATCGCAGTAATCAAGTGTGCCGCACACACATCCACAGGAGATCCAGTGAGCAGGGGAAATGCGTTTGCAGACAGCGTCGCTAAGCACACAGCTCATAATGCAAACATCACAGCTGCACAAATTTCTACACCAGAGCAGGAGAAACCTTCCTTAATTGACATTCAGTCAATGGCAACACCATTAGAAAAAAAATTGTGGGCTAAAACTGATTGTTACAAAGACAATGGCATTTGGAGACAGAAATCCACCAACAGGCCGCTCCTGCCCAAACAATATGCTAAGGTTTTGATCAAAATTGTCCATGGGAGGAGTCACATGGCCAAGGGAGGGATAGTAGAGCAGATTTCCAGGTATTGGTATGCACCTGGACTCCATACACTTGCCCAAATTTTTTGTTCTTCATGTCTCATCTGTGCTCAACACACACACAGACATGCTGCACCACTCACACAGCAGCCAGCAGGTCATCCACCTGCCACAGAACCATTTCAACACTGGCAGATAGACTTTGTAGAGCTAACTCCAGCTGAAGGAAAAAAGTTTCTCCTGGTCTGTGTTTGCATGTTCAGTAAATGGATTGAAGCTTTCCCAACAGGTAAACAGGATGGAGAAGCAGTGGCTAAAGCATTTCTCAGAGAACTGATCCCAAGATTTGGTCTGCCAAAAAGGGTTTCTAGCGACAATGGCACACCATTTGTACACACAGGGCTCAAAAGTTTGACCAAATATTTGGGTATTGACATGCACAAGCATTGTAGTTACCACCCCGCCTCAGCAGGGGCAGTAGAGAGAGCAAACGGCACCATCAAAAATGGATTGGCAAAAATTACACAGCAAACAGGTCTAAATTGGGTTAAATGTCTCCCTCTGGTCCTGTGGCAAAGCAGAACCAGGGTGCAAGCAAAAACAGGCCTAAGTGCATTTGAGATTGTTTTTGGCAGACCTCCCAATGTAGGAGTGGGGCCCCCCCCCACTGGAGGATCAACTGTTAGACCACACACTTGTTGAATACTGTATCTCATTGCATGATTCTCTTTTGTCTGCATCTCGACAGGTAAAAGCTGTGCTACCTCAACCAGCTGACCAACCCTTCCATAACCACAAGCCAGGAGACTGTGTGCTGATCAAGGATCTGCGGAGACGAAGGTGGAACCAGCAAAGGTGGACTGGACCTCATCTTGTGCTCCTGACGACCCACACTGCGCTGAAGATTGAAGGACGTGGAACCTGGGTTCATCACACACACTGCAAGAAGGCCCCCACCAAACCTGAAGAAGAGGAAGCTCTGGTTGATCAGTGAGTGGGTGTCTTAAGGTCTCACGGCTGGTGGGACGAGTGCGATTGGGCGTGCCCGCACTCTGAGCACTAAAGTGTCTACATAGGCTAGGGGCACCCACCCTGATAAACCAGTATCACCATGCTGTGGCTGTTAATGGTGGTGACCCTCCTACCTGGGTCCCATCAGTCCCTTCAGGACCGAGTGGAACAACAGTGCTTTGGAAACAAAGCATGCATGGCCACAGTAGCAGCAGCTGACGAGGTGTCTCCCAACAGAGAATGTATTGTCTGCCATAAGCTTGCTGTCCCCTGGATACCGACTCCTTTAAACAATGTGACCGCTGCTACATTGCTGAAGGATCCAGCAGACTGTGCTCTAGACAGGCAGATGGCATTTATGCTAAATGTATCAGCCCATTTCGCAGCCACGAAACAAAGCCCTCCATTTAATGGAAATGTGACTGCTATGTTTCAGATGATGCCCCAATGTAACATGACCCACCCCGGACCAAGATATGAGCCAAAATTTGCGAACATGTCTTTCACCACGGTGCCCCCTCTCAATGCATCCACCTGCATGTGCTCATCTGGAATAAGAGGAGGGCCTCGTTTAGGGTACACTGACTGTAAAGTTAACATCACCTTCTATGATAGCTTAGGCTTCAACTGTTCAATATCGGATGGCACTCACACCGTGAGACCCAACTACACAGAATGTCACATCATGTCAGGGGCCCGTACTTCGGGACCTGTGAGCTGGGTGTGTGGCCAAACTGCCTACACCAATCTACCACAAAAGAAGAGCCGAAACGGGACTTGGGTCCACTCATTCCCTTGGAATGGGTGTTGCACTCCAGCTATGGTGGTCCCACACATGGCAGTTCTCCCTAAGAACTCTTTGACTAGGAAACGACGAGCCGTGGGTTCGAAATACAACGGGTATGTCCTGGCTGACCCTTGGACAACACCTGGAGCATCAGTTGGATGGTCCCTTTTCCTAGGAGGTGGAACAACTGCTACTTTGAATAAGATCAATGGACTTGCATGGCAAATGTTGGTTATGGCTAATAGTAGCACCGAAGCCTTTTTTCTAATAAATGCAGAGATGAGGGCCATACGTCAGGCTGTACTTCAGAATAGAATGGCTCTTGATCTTTTGCTATCCCATGAAGGGGGAGTGTGTCAGGTTTTGAACACCTCTTGTTGTTTTTCAATTCCAGACTATTATGAGAACATCACTGACCTTGTAAGTCACATGAAACAAGCAATCCATGAACCTCCACCTGTGAATGAGCCATGGCTAGCATGGCTGGAGTCTTTTTTAGGGCCATGGGGACGTTGGCTACTGCCTATGGTCCTCCCTATTATTTGTTTGGGACTCCTTATCCTATGTATCGTACCATGTGTTATGAATTGTATCTCAAATATGATTACTCGTGCATTCAGTCACTACCAGATGTTTCAGATGATTCCAGGTGACGAAGACCCTGTTATAGGGCTATCCCTAATGCTTACTGAGGAACCTCAGTATGAGAATCCGAGCAATGTGTAGGAAATTGTGTGAGTTGATTCCTAGAATCAAAAGGGAGGAGTGACGTGGGAAATTTCATTATCACAATGTTATTACTATTATAACCACCTTGTTATGACAAATGTAATCATTTTATGCATGTTCATTTCACTAGATGTGATCATTTGTATGCATGTTTATTTTATTAGATGTGTTTAATCACACTCAATATTCACAGTGGTAATTCACTTCATATTAGCTCGTTTTGCAGAGTTACCTTGTAGGCCATTCCGACATTTGTGTACGTGCTAGCTTGCAGAGAAACCTTGTCTGATAACCATTTTTGAGTAAACACCAGGATGTGAACGTGAAGAGGTTATGCTGACATTTCTGACGGGAAACAACCCTAAAAAAGTCTGCCTGGGAACAGAAGGGAGTTTCCGTCTTGGGATAGAAGGGAGATTCTGAAGGATGCCGTTGCAAGTGGGAAACCTTATGTCCATACATGGTTTAAGGTTCCGGATACAGCGGAGCGGGGATAAATAATGGCTCTGAGAGACTGTTACTCTCAGAGCACTTTCAGAGCGTGATGATTTCATGACTGATTGTACTCTCAATAATTTGCATTAATAAAAACTTGTTACTCATCTGACACGACTCAGAACTTAATATTTGTCTTTATTAATCGTCACAGGTATTTCCACCACACCGGACAACATATTACAATTTCAGACCTCTGAGTTGTCAGGGGAAGGAGTTTGGCCTACGTTGACTTCTGTGGCACGAAACTTTACAAACAAAACCAGAAGTGCCATTCAGACAACATATTTAAATTTCAGACCTCTAGGTTGTCGGCGGAAGGAGTTTGGCCTACGTTGACTTCTGTAACACGAAACTTTACAAACAACACCAGAAGTGCCATTCAGACAACATATTTCAGTTTCAGACCTCTAGGTTGTCGGAGGAAGGAGTTTGGCCTACGTTGACTTCTGTAACACGAAACTTTACAAACAACACCAAAAGTACCATTCGGACAACATATTTAAATTTCAGACCTCTAAGTTGTCGGGGGAAGGAGTTTGGCCATCGTTGACTTCTGTGGCACGAAACTTTACAGGCAACCTCAAATGTGCTATTCGGACAACATATTACAATTTCAGACCTCTAGGTTGTCGGAGGAAGGAGTTTGGCCTACGTTGACTTCTGTAACACGAAACTTTACAAACAACACCAAAAGTACCATTCGGACAACATATTTAAATTTCAGACCTCTAAGTTGTCGGGGGAAGGAGTTTGGCCTACGTTGACTTCTGTGACACGAAACTTTACAGGCAACCTCAAATGTGCTATTCGGACAACATATTACAATTTCAGACCTCTGAGTTGTCAGGGGAAGGAGTTTGGCCTACGTTGACTTCTGTGGCACGAAACTTTACAGGCAACCTCAAATGTGCTATCCGGACAACATATTACAATTTCAGACCTCTGAGTTTTCAGGGGAAGGAGTTTTGCCTACGTTGACTTCTGTGGCACGAAACTTTACAGGCAACCTCAAATGTGCTATCCGGACAACATATTTCGATTTCAGACCTCTGGGTTGTCAGGGGAAGGAGTTTGGTCTACGTTGTTTTCAGTAACACGAAACTTTACAAACAAAACCAGAAGTGCCATTCAGACAACATATTTAAATTTCAGACCTCTAGGTTGTCGGCGGAAGGAGTTTGGCCTACGTTGACTTCTGTAACACGAAACTTTACAAACAACACCAGAAGTGCCATTCAGACAACATATTTCAGTTTCAGACCTCTAGGTTGTCGGAGGAAGGAGTTTGGCCTACGTTGACTTCTGTAACACAAAACTTTACAAACAACACCAAAAGTACCATTCGGACAACATATTTAAATTTCAGACCTCTAAGTTGTCGGGGGAAGGAGTTTGGCCAACGTTGACTTCTGTAACACGAAACTTTACAAACAACACCAGAAGTGCCATTCGGACAACATATTTAAATTTCAGACCTCTGGGTTATCGGGGGAAGGAGTTTAGTCTACGTTGACTTCGGTGTCACCAAACTTTAAAAACAACACCAGAAGTGCCATTTAGACAACATATTTAAATTTCAGACCTCTAAGTTGTCAGGGGAAGGACTTTGGCCTACGTTGACTTCTGTGGCACGAAACTTTACAAACAACACCAGAAGTGCTATTCGGACAACATATTACGATTTCAGACCTCTGGGTTGTCAGGGGAAGGAGTTTGGCCTACGTTGACTTCAGTATCACGAAACTTTACAAACCACACCAGAAGTGCCATTCGGACAACATATTTAAATTTCAGATCTCTAGGTTGTCGGGGGAAGGAGTTTGGCCTACGTTGACTTCTATGGCACGAAACTTTACAGGCAACCTCAAATGTGCTATCCGGACAACATATTTCGATTTCAGACCTTTGGGTTGTCGGGGGAAGGAGTTTGCCCTACGTTGACTTCTGTGATACGAAACTTTACAAACAACACCAGAAGTATCATTCGGACAACATATTTAGATTTCAGACCTCTAGGTTGTCGGGGGAAGGAGTTTGGCCTACGTTGACTTCTGTAACACGAAACTTCACAAACAACACCAGAAGTTCCATTCAGACAAAATATTTAAATTTCAGACCTCTAGGTTGTCGGGGGAAGGAGTTTGGCCTACGTTGACTTCTGTAACACGAAACTTTACAAACAACACCAGAAGTATCATTCGGACAACATATTTAGATTTCAGACCTCTAGGTTGTCGGGGGAAGGAGTTTGGCCTACGTTGACTTCAGTAACACAAAACTTTACAAACAACACCAGAAGTGCCATTCGGACAATATATTTCGATTTCAGACCTTTGGGTTGTCGGGGGAAGGAGTTTAGTCTACGTTGACTTCGGTGTCACCAAACTTTAAAAACAACACCAGAAGTGCCATTTAGACAACATATTTAAATTTCAGACCTCTAAGTTGTCAGGGGAAGGACTTTGGCATAACGTTGACTTCTGTGGCACGAAACTTTACAAACAACACCAGAAGTGCTATTCGGACAACATATTACGATTTCAGACCTCTGGGTTGTCAGGGGAAGGAGTTTGGCCTACGTTGACTTCAGTAACACGAAACTTTACAAACCACACCAGAAGTGCCATTCGGACAACATATTTAAATTTCAGACCTCTAGGTTGTCGGGGGAAGGAGTTTGGCCTACGTTGACTTCAGTAACACGAAACTTTACAAACAACACCAGAAGTGCCATTCGGACAACATATTTAAATTTCAGACCTCTTGGTTGTCGGGGGAAGGAGTTTTGCCTACGTTGACTTCTGTGGCACGAAACTTTACAGGCAACCTCAAATGTGCTATCCGGACAACATATTACAATTTCAGACCTCTGAGTTTTCAGGGGAAGGAGTTTTGCCTACGTTGACTTTTGTGGCACGAAACTTTACAAACAACACCAGAAGTGCCATTCGGACAACATATTACGATTTCAGACCTCTGGGTTGTCAGGGGAAGGAGTTTGGCCTACGTTGACTTCAGTATCACGAAACTTTACAAACCACACCAGAAGTGCCATTCGGACAACATATTTAAATTTCAGATCTCTAGGTTGTCGGGGGAAGGAGTTTGGCCTACGTTGACTTCTATGGCACGAAACTTTACAGGCAACCTCAAATGTGCTATCCGGACAACATATTTCGATTTCAGACCTTTGGGTTGTCGGGGGAAGGAGTTTGCCCTACGTTGACTTCTGTGATACGAAACTTTACAAACAACACCAGAAGTATCATTCGGACAACATATTTAGATTTTAGACCTCTGGGTTGTCAGGGGAAGGAGTTTGGCCTACGTTGACTTCAGTATCACGAAACTTTACAAACCACACCAGAAGTGCCATTCGGACAACATATTTAAATTTCAGATCTCTAGGTTGTCGGGGGAAGGAGTTTGGCCTACGTTGACTTCTATGGCACGAAACTTTACAGGCAACCTCAAATGTGCTATCCGGACAACATATTTCGATTTCAGACCTTTGGGTTGTCGGGGGAAGGAGTTTGCCCTACGTTGACTTCTGTGATACGAAACTTTACAAACAACACCAGAAGTATCATTCGGACAACATATTTAGATTTCAGACCTCTAGGTTGTCGGGGGAAGGAGTTTGGCCTACGTTGACTTCTGTAACACGAAACTTCACAAACAACACCAGAAGTGCCATTCAGACAACATATTTAAATTTCAGACCTCTAGGTTGTCGGGGGAAGGAGTTTGGCCTACGTTGACTTCTGTAACACGAAACTTTACAAACAACACCAGAAGTATCATTCGGACAACATATTTAGATTTCAGACCTCTAGGTTGTCGGGGGAAGGAGTTTGGCCTACGTTGACTTCAGTAACACAAAACTTTACAAACAACACCAGAAGTGCCATTCGGACAATATATTTCGATTTCAGACCTTTGGGTTGTCGGGGGAAGGAGTTTAGTCTACGTTGACTTCGGTGTCACCAAACTTTAAAAACAACACCAGAAGTGCCATTTAGACAACATATTTAAATTTCAGACCTCTAAGTTGTCAGGGGAAGGACTTTGGCATAACGTTGACTTCTGTGGCACGAAACTTTACAAACAACACCAGAAGTGCTATTCGGACAACATATTACGATTTCAGACCTCTGGGTTGTCAGGGGAAGGAGTTTGGCCTACGTTGACTTCAGTAACACGAAACTTTACAAACCACACCAGAAGTGCCATTCGGACAACATATTTAAATTTCAGACCTCTAGGTTGTCGGGGGAAGGAGTTTGGCCTACGTTGACTTCAGTAACACGAAACTTTAGAAACAACACCAGAAGTGCCATTCGGACAACATATTTAAATTTCAGACCTCTTGGTTGTCGGGGGAAGGAGTTTTGCCTACGTTGACTTCTGTGGCACGAAACTTTACAGGCAACCTCAAATGTGCTATCCGGACAACATATTACAATTTCAGACCTCTGAGTTTTCGGGGGAAGGAGTTTTGCCTACGTTGACTTCTGTGGCACGAAACTTTACAGGCAACCTCAAATGTGCTATCCGGACAACATATTTCGATTTCAGACCTCTGGGTTGTCAGGGGAAGGAGTTTGGTCTACGTTGTTTTCAGTAACACGAAACTTTACAAACAACACCAGAAGTGCCATTCAGACAACATATTTAAATTTTAGACCTCTAGGTTGTCGGGGGAAGGAGTTTGGCCTACGTTGACTTCTGTAACACGAAACTTTACAAACAACACCAGAAGTGCCATTCGGACAACATATTTAAATTTCAGACCTCTGGGTTGTCGGGGGAAGGAGTTTAGTCTACGTTGACTTCGGTGTCACCAAACTTTAAAAACAACACCAGAAGTGCCATTTAGACAACATATTTAAATTTCAGACCTCTAAGTTGTCAGGGGAAGGACTTTGGCCTACGTTGACTTCTGTGGCACGAAACTTTACAAACAACACCAGAAGTGCTATTCGGACAACATATTACGATTTCAGACCTCTGGGTTGTCAGGGGAAGGAGTTTGGCCTACGTTGACTTCAGTATCACAAAACTTTACAAACCACACCAGAAGTGCCATTCGGACAACATATTTAAATTTCAGATCTCTAGGTTGTCGGGGGAAGGAGTTTGGCCTACATTGACTTCTATGGCACGAAACTTTACAGGCAACCTCAAATGTGCTATCCGGACAACATATTTCGATTTCCGACCTTTGGGTTGTCGGGGGAAGGAGTTTGCCCTACGTTGACTTCTGTGATACGAAACTTTACAAACAACACCAGAAGTATCATTCGGACAACATATTTAGATTTCAGACCTCTAGGTTGTCGGGGGAAGGAGTTTGGCCTACGTTGACTTCTGTAACACGAAACTTTACAAACAACACCAGAAGTGCCATTCAGACAACATATTTAAATTTCAGACCTCTAGGTTGTCGGGGGAAGGAGTTTGGCCTACGTTGACTTCTGTAACACGAAACTTTACAAACAACACCAGAAGTATCATTCGGACAACATATTTAGATTTCAGACCTCTAGGTTGTCGGGGGAAGGAGTTTGGCCTACGTTGACTTCTGTAACACGAAACTTTACAAACAACACCAGAAGTGCCATTCAGACAACATATTTAAATTTCAGACCTCTAGGTTGTCGGGGGAAGGAGTTTGGCCTACGTTGACTTCTGTAACACGAAACTTTACAAACAACACCAGAAGTGCCATTCGGACAATATATTTCGATTTCAGACCTTTGGGTTGTCGGGGGAAGGAGTTTAGTCTACGTTGACTTCGGTGTCACCAAACTTTAAAAACAACACCAGAAGTGCCATTTAGACAACATATTTAAATTTCAGACCTCTAAGTTGTCAGGGGAAGGACTTTGGCCTACGTTGACTTCTGTGGCACGAAACTTTACAAACAACACCAGAAGTGCTATTCGGACAACATATTACGATTTCAGACCTCTGGGTTGTCAGGGGAAGGAGTTTGGCCTACGTTGACTTCAGTAACACGAAACTTTACAAACCACACCAGAAGTGCCATTCGGACAACATATTTAAATTTCAGACCTCTAGGTTGTCGGGGGAAGGAGTTTGGCCTACGTTGACTTCAGTAACACGAAACTTTACAAACAACACCAGAAGTGCCATTCGGACAACATATTTAAATTTCAGACCTCTTGGTTGTCGGGGGAAGGAGTTTTGCCTACGTTGACTTCTGTGGCACGAAACTTTACAGGCAACCTCAGATGTGCTATCCGGACAACATATTTCGATTTCAGACCTCTGGGTTGTCAGGGGAAGGAGTTTGGCCTACGTTGACTTCAGTAACACGAAACTATATAAACAACACCAGAAGTGCCATTCGGACAACATATTTAAATTTCAGACCTCTAGGTTGTCGGGGGAAGGAGTTTGGCCTACGTTGACTTCTATGGCACGAAACTTTACAGGCAACCTCAAATGTGCTATCCGGACAACATATTTCGATTTCAGACCTTTGGGTTGTCGGGGGAAGGAGTTTGCCCTACGTTGACTTCTGTGATACGAAACTTTACAAACAACACCAGAAGTATCATTCGGACAACATATTTAGATTTCAGACCTATAGGTTGTCGGGGGAAGGAGTTTGGCCTACGTTGACTTCTGTAACACGAAACTTTACAAACAACACCAGAAGTGCCATTCAGACAACATATTTAAATTTCAAACCTCTAGGTTGTCGGGGGAAGGAGTTTGGCCTACGTTGACTTCTGTAACACGAAACTTTACAAACAACACCAGAAGTATCATTCGGACAACATATTTAGATTTCAGACCTCTAGGTTGTCGGGGGAAGGAGTTTGGCCTACGTTGACTTCAGTAACACGAAACTTTAAAAACAACACCAGAAGTGCCATTCGGACAATATATTTCGATTTCAGACCTTTGGGTTGTCGGGGGAAGGAGTTTAGTCTACGTTGACTTCGGTGTCACCAAACTTTAAAAACAACACCAGAAGTGCCATTCAGACAACATATTTAAATTTCAGACCTCTAAGTTGTCAGGGGAAGGACTTTGGCCTACGTTGACTTCTGTGGCACGAAACTTTACAAACAACACCAGAAGTGCTATTCGGACAACATATTACGATTTCAGACCTCTGGGTTGTCAGGGGAAGGAGTTTGGCCTACGTTGACTTCAGTAACACGAAACTTTACAAACCACACCAGAAGTGCCATTCGGACAACATATTTAAATTTCAGACCTCTAGGTTGTCGGGGGAAGGAGTTTGGCCTACGTTGACTTCAGTAACACAAAACTTTACAAACAACACCAGAAGTGCCATTCGGACAACATATTTAAATTTCAGACCTCTATGTTGTCGGGGGAAGGAGTTTGGCCTACGTTGACTTCTGTGGCACGAAACTTTACAGGCAACCTCAGATGTGCTATCCGGACAACATATTTCGATTTCGGGCGTTCTCAGGGTAGTGTGACCGTAAGCCATTGCAGAGCTCTCATCAAGACTACTTATGCAACTTCATCTATGTTGGGTTTCAGATAACAAACTAGTAATGTATAACAAGACCATGGTAATGGAAGCAAGAGGGGAAAAGCTTACAGCACCTGGTATTCCCAGGTGGTCTCCCATCCAAGTACTAACCAGGCCAAACCCTGCTTAGCTTCCGAGATCAGACGAGATCGGGCGTTCTCAGGGTAGTGTGACCGTAAGCCATTGCAGAGCTCTCATCAAGACTACTTATGCAACTTCATCTATGTTGGGTTTCAGATAACAAACTAGTAATGTATAACAAGACCATGGTAATG
>NW_026040036.1:10000-26216 GCF_023375975.1 Astyanax mexicanus
CTCCTCAAAACCTTTAAAAAAAACACAGATCCCGAATGTGTCATCAAACCGAACTCTGTATTACCAAAGGGTCATTAAACTAAAAACAAAGGAAATCTCTCCTCACAACCTAAAAACAAATACGTACCAAAGGGTCATCAAACCAAAAATTAAGGAAATCTCTCCTCAAAACCTTAAAAACACAGAGTACGAATGTGTCATCAAACCAAACTCTCTATTAACAAAGGGTCATTAAGGATATTTCTCCATAAAACCTGAAAAGAATTAAAAAATACTTATCTGGGGAATCACAGCCTTAATCCAAACCTAAAATCTAAAAAGAGGAATAAATATTCCCTTTAAAAATCCACTCCCCCTTGGGAATTGACTTAACTGAACATTTAAAATTAAACAAGGGGCGGAGCCTGTTCCTGGAAGCCTATATAAGCAGCAGGACAGGGGAAACCATTTTAGAGCTGGAACTGAGGCAAGTCTGTGCCTGATGAAGGATCATTCTCTTCCGAAAGGTATTTTTAATATCAATTTTTATTTTAGAAATACTTTTTAATACATACAATTTAATATTGCTTAATTGAACCTTTTAATTGTTTAATAAATGTCTTTTTACTTCATAATAATTAGAATATGATACGATATTAAAACATCAATTAAAGATACATTCACCTTACTATGACCTTAGGACTCTTACTTTAATTGAAGGATAGGACACAAGCCTAGGAATGATCAACCTAAGGCGGGCCACCTCAGAAGAGGGTGTATAGTGTTTAAAAGGCCGAAACACCCTATGACTCTGAGGCACACTACTGATGATGTGTCCTTAAATTACTTAAATAACAGATCCCATTTGGACTTCCTGTTCTAATAATACTAATCATGTAAATTATTTCAAGTAGTAATAATAAAAAAATAAAAAAATTATTATAAAATACCAAAACTATTTTAAACAAAACCTTAGGGACCTAATACTCAATTAAAATGTCTTCACACCCATTCGCTCCCTAGTTAAACATTAACTTTAGGGAGAGGGAATGGGTGAGCTGGAAAGGCCAAGACGGTCTAGAGGGTGCCCTGCTCAGTCTAGTGGCGCACTCCTCACTATGCTCCCTGTGACCTCACATTTAAAATAAACAACTTTAGAGACTTAATACTCATGTAAATATGTCTTCACACCCATTCGCTCCCTAGTTAAACATTAACTTTAGGGAGAGGGAATGGGTGAGCTAGAAAGGCCAAGACGGTCTAGAGGGTGCCCTGCTCAGTCTAGTGGCGCACTCCTCACTATGCTCCCTGTGACCTCACAATTAAAATAAACAAATTTAGAGATTTAATACTCATGTAAATATGTCTTCACACCCATTCGCTCCCTAGTTAAACATTAACTTTAGGGAGAGGGAATGGGTGAGCTAGAAAGGCCAAGACGGTCTAGAGGGTGCCCTGCTCAGTCTAGTGGCGCACTCCTCACTATGCTCCCTGTGACCTCACAATTAAAATAAACAAATTTAGAGACCTAGCACTCGGACGAAGTAGGATTAAGCTAGAAAAGACAGATCAGTTCAGATTTTACCTGCTCATTGACCTCAAGCACAGTAGCAATGCCTAACAGGCGCCGGCCCGTGCACTACCCTTGGTCTTCCTACTCAAACCATGCAGCCTGATGGGCTGTACTGGGGGAAGTCATTGTATATAACAAAAACCTAACCCTTGCCAGAGCCTTCGGACCAGGCATGCTACATGAGTCTCACTGGTCTAATGAGCCAAGCCAAATTCTCTTGGAACTTTAAGTAAAATTATTATTATTATTATTATTTTGTATATTGCCTAAACATAACCTAACCCTAAACCCAACCCTAAAACATAGTCTAAATCTAAACCTAACCCTAAACATAACCTAACTCTAAACCTAACCCTAAACATACCCTAAACCTAACCCTAAACATAACCGAAACCTAACCCTAAACATAACCTGACCCCAAACCCAACCCTAAACATGGCCTTAATCTAAACCTAACCCTAAACATAACCTGAATCTAACCCTAGCCCTAAAACATAACCTAAACCTAAAACCTAACCCTAAACATAACCTAAATCTACACCTAGCCCTAAACATAACCTAAACCTAAAACCTAACCCTAAACATAACCTAAATCTAAACCTAGCCCTAAACATAACCTAAACCTAAAACCTAACCCTAAACATAACCTAAATCTACACCTAGCCCTAAACATAACCTAAACCTAAAACCTAACCCTAAACATAACCTAAATCTAAACCTAGCCCTAAACATAACCTAAACCTAAAACCTAACCCTAAACATAACCTAAATCTAAACCTAGCCCTAAACATAACCTAAACCTAAAACCTAACCCTAAACCTAACCCTAACCCTAACCCTAACCCTAAACATAACCTAAATCTAAACCTAGCCCTAAACATAACCTAAATCTTAACCTAACCCTAAACATAACTAAAAATCGAAGGAAATCTCTCCTCAAAACCTTAAAAAAAAAACACAGATCCCGAATGTGTCATCAAACCGAACTCTGTATTACCAAAGGGTCATTAAAAACAAAGACTAAAAATCGAAGGAAATCTCTCCTCAAAACCTTAAAAAAAACACAGATCCCGAATGTGTCATCAAACCGAACTCTGTATTACCAAAGGGTCATTAAACTAAAAACAAAGACTAAAACTCGAAGGAAATCTCTCCTCAAAACCTTTAAAAAAAACACAGATCCCGAATGTGTCATCAAACCGAACTCTGTATTACCAAAGGGTCATTAAACTAAAAACAAAGGAAATCTCTCCTCACAACCTAAAAACAAATACGTACCAAAGGGTCATCAAACCAAAAATTAAGGAAATCTCTCCTCAAAACCTTAAAAACACAGAGTACGAATGTGTCATCAAACCAAACTCTCTATTAACAAAGGGTCATTAAGGATATTTCTCCATAAAACCTGAAAAGAATTAAAAAATACTTATCTGGGGAATCACAGCCTTAATCCAAACCTAAAATCTAAAAAGAGGAATAAATATTCCCTTTAAAAATCCACTCCCCCTTGGGAATTGACTTAACTGAACATTTAAAATTAAACAAGGGGCGGAGCCTGTTCCTGGAAGCCTATATAAGCAGCAGGACAGGGGAAACCATTTTAGAGCTGGAACTGAGGCAAGTCTGTGCCTGATGAAGGATCATTCTCTTCCGAAAGGTATTTTTAATATCAATTTTTATTTTAGAAATACTTTTTAATACATACAATTTAATATTGCTTAATTGAACCTTTTAATTGTTTAATAAATGTCTTTTTACTTCATAATAATTAGAATATGATACGATATTAAAACATCAATTAAAGATACATTCACCTTACTATGACCTTAGGACTCTTACTTTAATTGAAGGATAGGACACAAGCCTAGGAATGATCAACCTAAGGCGGGCCACCTCAGAAGAGGGTGTATAGTGTTTAAAAGGCCGAAACACCCTATGACTCTGAGGCACACTACTGATGATGTGTCCTTAAATTACTTAAATAACAGATCCCATTTGGACTTCCTGTTCTAATAATACTAATCATGTAAATTATTTCAAGTAGTAATAATAAAAAAATAAAAAAATTATTATAAAATACCAAAACTATTTTAAACAAAACCTTAGGGACCTAATACTCAATTAAAATGTCTTCACACCCATTCGCTCCCTAGTTAAACATTAACTTTAGGGAGAGGGAATGGGTGAGCTGGAAAGGCCAAGACGGTCTAGAGGGTGCCCTGCTCAGTCTAGTGGCGCACTCCTCACTATGCTCCCTGTGACCTCACATTTAAAATAAACAACTTTAGAGACTTAATACTCATGTAAATATGTCTTCACACCCATTCGCTCCCTAGTTAAACATTAACTTTAGGGAGAGGGAATGGGTGAGCTAGAAAGGCCAAGACGGTCTAGAGGGTGCCCTGCTCAGTCTAGTGGCGCACTCCTCACTATGCTCCCTGTGACCTCACAATTAAAATAAACAAATTTAGAGATTTAATACTCATGTAAATATGTCTTCACACCCATTCGCTCCCTAGTTAAACATTAACTTTAGGGAGAGGGAATGGGTGAGCTAGAAAGGCCAAGACGGTCTAGAGGGTGCCCTGCTCAGTCTAGTGGCGCACTCCTCACTATGCTCCCTGTGACCTCACAATTAAAATAAACAAATTTAGAGACCTAGCACTCGGACGAAGTAGGATTAAGCTAGAAAAGACAGATCAGTTCAGATTTTACCTGCTCATTGACCTCAAGCACAGTAGCAATGCCTAACAGGCGCCGGCCCGTGCACTACCCTTGGTCTTCCTACTCAAACCATGCAGCCTGATGGGCTGTACTGGGGGAAGTCATTGTATATAACAAAAACCTAACCCTAACCCTAACCCTAACCCTAACCCTAACCCTAACCTAACCCTAACCCTAACCCTAACCCTAACCCTAACCCTAACCTAACCCTAACCCTAACCCTAACCCTAACCCTAACCCTAACCCTAACCTAACCCTAACCCTAACCTAACCCTAACCCTAACCCTAACCCTAACCCTAACCCTAACCCTAACCATAACCCTAACCCTAACCCTAACCCTAACCTAACCCTAACCCTAACCCTAACCCTAACCCTAACCCTAACCCTAACCATAAATCTAAACCTAACCCTAAACATAACCTAAATTTAAACCTAGCCCTAAACATAACCTAAAACCTAACCCTAAACATAACCTAAACCTAACCCTAAACATAACCTAGCCCTAAACCCAACCCTACGCATAGCCTAAATCTAAACCTAACCCTAACCCTAACCTAGCCCTAAACATAACCTAAACCTAAAACCTAACCCTAAACATAACCTAAACCTAACCCTAAACATAACCTAATCATAAACCCAACCCTACACATAGCCTAAATCTAAACCTAACCCTAAACATAACCTAAATCTAAACCTAGCCCTAAACATAACCTAAACCTAAAACCTAACCCTAAACATAACCTAAACCTAACCCTAAACATAACCTAACCCTAAACCCAACCCTACACATAGCCTAAATCTAAACCTAACCCTAAACATAACCTAAATCTAAACCTAGCCCTAAACATAACCTAAACCTAAAACCCAACCCTAAACATAACCTAAACCTAACCCTAAACCTAACCTAAATCTTAACCTAACCCTAAACACAACCTAAATAAACTATAAAATGAATACTTACCCAAAGGTTATTAAACTAAAAATCGAAGGAAATCTCTCCTCACAACCTTAAAACAAACACAGATTACAAATGTGTCATCAAACCGAACTCTGTATTACCAAAGGGTCATTAAACTAAAAACAAAGGAAATCTCTCCTCACAACCTAAAAACAAATACTTACCAAAGGGTCATTGAACCAAAAATGAAGGAAATCTCTCCTCAAAACCTTAAAAAACACAGATTACGAATGTGTCATCAAGCCAAACTCTCTATTAACAAAGGGTCATTAAGGATATTTCTTCATAAAACCTGAAAAGAATTAAAAAATACTTACCTGGGGAATCACAGCATTAATCCAAACCTAAAATCTAAAAAGAGGAATAAATATTCCCTTTAAAAATCCACTCCCCCTTGGGAATTGACTTAACTGAACATTTAAAATTAAACAAAGGGCGGAGCCTGTTCCTGGACGCCTATATAAGCAGCAGGACAGGGGAAACCATTTCAGAGCTGGAACTGAGGCAAATCTGTGCCTGATGAAGGATCATTCTCTTCCGAAAGGTATTTTTAATATCAATTTTTATTTTAGAAATACTTTTTAATACATAAAATTTAATATTACTTAATTAAACTTAAAGATACATTTACCTTACTGTAACCTTAGGGCTCTTAATTTAATTGAAGGATAGGACACAAGCCTAGGAATGATCAACCTAAGGCGGGCCACCTCAGAAGAGGGTGTATAGTGTTTAAAAGGCCGAAACACCCTATGACTCTGAGGCACACTACTGATGATGTGTCCTTAAATTACTTAAATAACAGATCCCATTTGGACTTCCTGTTCTAATAATACTAATCATGTAAATTATTTCAAGTAGTAATAATAAAAAAATAAAAAAAATATTATAAAATACCAAAACTATTTTAAACAAAACCTTAGGGACCTAATACTCAATTAAAATGTCTTCACACCCATTCGCTCCCTAGTTAAACAATAACTTTAGGGAGAGGGAATGGGTGAGCTAGAAAGGCCAAGACGGTCTAGAGGGTGCCCTGCTCAGTCTAGTGGCGCACTCCTCACTATGCTCCCTGTGACCTCACATTTAAAATAAACAACTTTAGAGACTTAATACTCATGTAAATATGTCTTCACACCCATTCGCTCCCTAGTTAAACATTAACTTTAGGGAGAGGGAATGGGTGAGCTAGAAAGGCCAAGACGGTCTAGAGGGTGCCCTGCTCAGTCTAGTGGCGCACTCCTCACTATGCTCCCTGTGACCTCACAATTAAAATAAACAAATTTAGAGACTTAATACTCATGTAAATATGTCTTCACACCCATTCGCTCCCTAGTTAAACATTAACTTTAGGGAGAGGGAATGGGTGAGCTAGAAAGGCCAAGACGGTCTAGAGGGTGCCCTGCTCAGTCTAGTGGCGCACTCCTCACTATGCTCCCTGTGACCTCACAATTAAAATAAACAAATTTAGAGACTTAATACTCATGTAAATATGTCTTCACACCCATTCGCTCCCTAGTTAAACATTAACTTTAGGGAGAGGGAATGGGTGAGCTAGAAAGGCCAAGACGGTCTAGAGGGTGCCCTGCTCAGTCTAGTGGCGCACTCCTCACTATGCTCCCTGTGACCTCACAATTAAAATAAACAAATTTAGAGACCTAGCACTCGGACGAAGTAGGATTAAGCTAGAAAAGACAGATCAGTTCAGATTTTACCTGCTCATTGACCTCAAGCCCAGTAGCAATGCCTAACAGGCGCCGGCCCGTGCACTACCCTTGGTCTTCCTACTCAAACCATGCAGCCTGATGGGCTGTACTGGGGGAAGTCATTGTATATTAACAAAAACCTAACCCTTGCCAGAGCCTTCGGACCAGGCATGCTACATGAGTCTCACTGGTCTAATGAGCCAAGCCAAATTCTCTTGGAACTTTAAGTAAAATTATTATTATTATTATTATTATTGTTATTGTTATAAGCCTACTTTTTTTGTATATTGCCTAAACATAACCTAACCCTAAACCCAACCCTAAAACATAGCCTAAATCTAAACCTAACCCTAAACATAACCTAAATTTAAACCTAGCCCTAAACATAACCTAAAACCTAACCCTAAACATAACCTAAACCTAACCCTAAACATAACCTAGCCCTAAACCCAACCCTACGCATAGCCTAAATCTAAACCTAACCCTAACCCTAACCTAGCCCTAAACATAACCTAAACCTAAAACCTAACCCTAAACATAACCTAAACCTAACCCTAAACATAACCTAATCATAAACCCAACCCTACACATAGCCTAAATCTAAACCTAACCCTAAACATAACCTAAATCTAAACCTAGCCCTAAACATAACCTAAACCTAAAACCTAACCCTAAACATAACCTAAACCTAACCCTAAACATAACCTAACCCTAAACCCAACCCTACACATAGCCTAAATCTAAACCTAACCCTAAACATAACCTAAATCTAAACCTAGCCCTAAACATAACCTAAACCTAAAACCCAACCCTAAACATAACCTAAACCTAACCCTAAACCTAACCTAAATCTTAACCTAACCCTAAACACAACCTAAATAAACTATAAAATGAATACTTACCCAAAGGTTATTAAACTAAAAATCGAAGGAAATCTCTCCTCACAACCTTAAAACAAACACAGATTACAAATGTGTCATCAAACCGAACTCTGTATTACCAAAGGGTCATTAAACTAAAAACAAAGGAAATCTCTCCTCACAACCTAAAAACAAATACTTACCAAAGGGTCATTGAACCAAAAATGAAGGAAATCTCTCCTCAAAACCTTAAAAAACACAGATTACGAATGTGTCATCAAGCCAAACTCTCTATTAACAAAGGGTCATTAAGGATATTTCTTCATAAAACCTGAAAAGAATTAAAAAATACTTACCTGGGGAATCACAGCATTAATCCAAACCTAAAATCTAAAAAGAGGAATAAATATTCCCTTTAAAAATCCACTCCCCCTTGGGAATTGACTTAACTGAACATTTAAAATTAAACAAAGGGCGGAGCCTGTTCCTGGACGCCTATATAAGCAGCAGGACAGGGGAAACCATTTCAGAGCTGGAACTGAGGCAAATCTGTGCCTGATGAAGGATCATTCTCTTCCGAAAGGTATTTTTAATATCAATTTTTATTTTAGAAATACTTTTTAATACATAAAATTTAATATTACTTAATTAAACTTAAAGATACATTTACCTTACTGTAACCTTAGGGCTCTTAATTTAATTGAAGGATAGGACACAAGCCTAGGAATGATCAACCTAAGGCGGGCCACCTCAGAAGAGGGTGTATAGTGTTTAAAAGGCCGAAACACCCTATGACTCTGAGGCACACTACTGATGATGTGTCCTTAAATTACTTAAATAACAGATCCCATTTGGACTTCCTGTTCTAATAATACTAATCATGTAAATTATTTCAAGTAGTAATAATAAAAAAATAAAAAAAATATTATAAAATACCAAAACTATTTTAAACAAAACCTTAGGGACCTAATACTCAATTAAAATGTCTTCACACCCATTCGCTCCCTAGTTAAACAATAACTTTAGGGAGAGGGAATGGGTGAGCTAGAAAGGCCAAGACGGTCTAGAGGGTGCCCTGCTCAGTCTAGTGGCGCACTCCTCACTATGCTCCCTGTGACCTCACATTTAAAATAAACAACTTTAGAGACTTAATACTCATGTAAATATGTCTTCACACCCATTCGCTCCCTAGTTAAACATTAACTTTAGGGAGAGGGAATGGGTGAGCTAGAAAGGCCAAGACGGTCTAGAGGGTGCCCTGCTCAGTCTAGTGGCGCACTCCTCACTATGCTCCCTGTGACCTCACAATTAAAATAAACAAATTTAGAGACTTAATACTCATGTAAATATGTCTTCACACCCATTCGCTCCCTAGTTAAACATTAACTTTAGGGAGAGGGAATGGGTGAGCTAGAAAGGCCAAGACGGTCTAGAGGGTGCCCTGCTCAGTCTAGTGGCGCACTCCTCACTATGCTCCCTGTGACCTCACAATTAAAATAAACAAATTTAGAGACTTAATACTCATGTAAATATGTCTTCACACCCATTCGCTCCCTAGTTAAACATTAACTTTAGGGAGAGGGAATGGGTGAGCTAGAAAGGCCAAGACGGTCTAGAGGGTGCCCTGCTCAGTCTAGTGGCGCACTCCTCACTATGCTCCCTGTGACCTCACAATTAAAATAAACAAATTTAGAGACCTAGCACTCGGACGAAGTAGGATTAAGCTAGAAAAGACAGATCAGTTCAGATTTTACCTGCTCATTGACCTCAAGCCCAGTAGCAATGCCTAACAGGCGCCGGCCCGTGCACTACCCTTGGTCTTCCTACTCAAACCATGCAGCCTGATGGGCTGTACTGGGGGAAGTCATTGTATATTAACAAAAACCTAACCCTTGCCAGAGCCTTCGGACCAGGCATGCTACATGAGTCTCACTGGTCTAATGAGCCAAGCCAAATTCTCTTGGAACTTTAAGTAAAATTATTATTATTATTATTATTATTGTTATTGTTATAAGCCTACTTTTTTTGTATATTGCCTAAACATAACCTAACCCTAAACCCAACCCTAAAACATAGCCTAAATCTAAACCTAACCCTAAACATAACCTAAATTTAAACCTAGCCCTAAACATAACCTAAAACCTAACCCTAAACATAACCTAAACCTAACCCTAAACATAACCTAGCCCTAAACCCAACCCTACGCATAGCCTAAATCTAAACCTAACCCTAACCCTAACCTAGCCCTAAACATAACCTAAACCTAAAACCTAACCCTAAACATAACCTAAACCTAACCCTAAACATAACCTAATCATAAACCCAACCCTACACATAGCCTAAATCTAAACCTAACCCTAAACATAACCTAAATCTAAACCTAGCCCTAAACATAACCTAAACCTAAAACCTAACCCTAAACATAACCTAAACCTAACCCTAAACATAACCTAACCCTAAACCCAACCCTACACATAGCCTAAATCTAAACCTAACCCTAAACATAACCTAAATCTAAACCTAGCCCTAAACATAACCTAAACCTAAAACCCAACCCTAAACATAACCTAAACCTAACCCTAAACCTAACCTAAATCTTAACCTAACCCTAAACACAACCTAAATAAACTATAAAATGAATACTTACCCAAAGGTTATTAAACTAAAAATCGAAGGAAATCTCTCCTCACAACCTTAAAACAAACACAGATTACAAATGTGTCATCAAACCGAACTCTGTATTACCAAAGGGTCATTAAACTAAAAACAAAGGAAATCTCTCCTCACAACCTAAAAACAAATACTTACCAAAGGGTCATTGAACCAAAAATGAAGGAAATCTCTCCTCAAAACCTTAAAAAACACAGATTACGAATGTGTCATCAAGCCAAACTCTCTATTAACAAAGGGTCATTAAGGATATTTCTTCATAAAACCTGAAAAGAATTAAAAAATACTTACCTGGGGAATCACAGCATTAATCCAAACCTAAAATCTAAAAAGAGGAATAAATATTCCCTTTAAAAATCCACTCCCCCTTGGGAATTGACTTAACTGAACATTTAAAATTAAACAAAGGGCGGAGCCTGTTCCTGGACGCCTATATAAGCAGCAGGACAGGGGAAACCATTTCAGAGCTGGAACTGAGGCAAATCTGTGCCTGATGAAGGATCATTCTCTTCCGAAAGGTATTTTTAATATCAATTTTTATTTTAGAAATACTTTTTAATACATAAAATTTAATATTACTTAATTAAACTTAAAGATACATTTACCTTACTGTAACCTTAGGGCTCTTAATTTAATTGAAGGATAGGACACAAGCCTAGGAATGATCAACCTAAGGCGGGCCACCTCAGAAGAGGGTGTATAGTGTTTAAAAGGCCGAAACACCCTATGACTCTGAGGCACACTACTGATGATGTGTCCTTAAATTACTTAAATAACAGATCCCATTTGGACTTCCTGTTCTAATAATACTAATCATGTAAATTATTTCAAGTAGTAATAATAAAAAAATAAAAAAAATATTATAAAATACCAAAACTATTTTAAACAAAACCTTAGGGACCTAATACTCAATTAAAATGTCTTCACACCCATTCGCTCCCTAGTTAAACAATAACTTTAGGGAGAGGGAATGGGTGAGCTAGAAAGGCCAAGACGGTCTAGAGGGTGCCCTGCTCAGTCTAGTGGCGCACTCCTCACTATGCTCCCTGTGACCTCACATTTAAAATAAACAACTTTAGAGACTTAATACTCATGTAAATATGTCTTCACACCCATTCGCTCCCTAGTTAAACATTAACTTTAGGGAGAGGGAATGGGTGAGCTAGAAAGGCCAAGACGGTCTAGAGGGTGCCCTGCTCAGTCTAGTGGCGCACTCCTCACTATGCTCCCTGTGACCTCACAATTAAAATAAACAAATTTAGAGACTTAATACTCATGTAAATATGTCTTCACACCCATTCGCTCCCTAGTTAAACATTAACTTTAGGGAGAGGGAATGGGTGAGCTAGAAAGGCCAAGACGGTCTAGAGGGTGCCCTGCTCAGTCTAGTGGCGCACTCCTCACTATGCTCCCTGTGACCTCACAATTAAAATAAACAAATTTAGAGACTTAATACTCATGTAAATATGTCTTCACACCCATTCGCTCCCTAGTTAAACATTAACTTTAGGGAGAGGGAATGGGTGAGCTAGAAAGGCCAAGACGGTCTAGAGGGTGCCCTGCTCAGTCTAGTGGCGCACTCCTCACTATGCTCCCTGTGACCTCACAATTAAAATAAACAAATTTAGAGACCTAGCACTCGGACGAAGTAGGATTAAGCTAGAAAAGACAGATCAGTTCAGATTTTACCTGCTCATTGACCTCAAGCCCAGTAGCAATGCCTAACAGGCGCCGGCCCGTGCACTACCCTTGGTCTTCCTACTCAAACCATGCAGCCTGATGGGCTGTACTGGGGGAAGTCATTGTATATTAACAAAAACCTAACCCTTGCCAGAGCCTTCGGACCAGGCATGCTACATGAGTCTCACTGGTCTAATGAGCCAAGCCAAATTCTCTTGGAACTTTAAGTAAAATTATTATTATTATTATTATTATTGTTATTGTTATAAGCCTACTTTTTTTGTATATTGCCTAAACATAACCTAACCCTAAACCCAACCCTAAAACATAGCCTAAATCTAAACCTAACCCTAAACATAACCTAAATTTAAACCTAGCCCTAAACATAACCTAAAACCTAACCCTAAACATAACCTAAACCTAACCCTAAACATAACCTAGCCCTAAACCCAACCCTACGCATAGCCTAAATCTAAACCTAACCCTAACCCTAACCTAGCCCTAAACATAACCTAAACCTAAAACCTAACCCTAAACATAACCTAAACCTAACCCTAAACATAACCTAATCATAAACCCAACCCTACACATAGCCTAAATCTAAACCTAACCCTAAACATAACCTAAATCTAAACCTAGCCCTAAACATAACCTAAACCTAAAACCTAACCCTAAACATAACCTAAACCTAACCCTAAACATAACCTAACCCTAAACCCAACCCTACACATAGCCTAAATCTAAACCTAACCCTAAACATAACCTAAATCTAAACCTAGCCCTAAACATAACCTAAACCTAAAACCCAACCCTAAACATAACCTAAACCTAACCCTAAACCTAACCTAAATCTTAACCTAACCCTAAACACAACCTAAATAAACTATAAAATGAATACTTACCCAAAGGTTATTAAACTAAAAATCGAAGGAAATCTCTCCTCACAACCTTAAAACAAACACAGATTACAAATGTGTCATCAAACCGAACTCTGTATTACCAAAGGGTCATTAAACTAAAAACAAAGGAAATCTCTCCTCACAACCTAAAAACAAATACTTACCAAAGGGTCATTGAACCAAAAATGAAGGAAATCTCTCCTCAAAACCTTAAAAAACACAGATTACGAATGTGTCATCAAGCCAAACTCTCTATTAACAAAGGGTCATTAAGGATATTTCTTCATAAAACCTGAAAAGAATTAAAAAATACTTACCTGGGGAATCACAGCATTAATCCAAACCTAAAATCTAAAAAGAGGAATAAATATTCCCTTTAAAAATCCACTCCCCCTTGGGAATTGACTTAACTGAACATTTAAAATTAAACAAAGGGCGGAGCCTGTTCCTGGACGCCTATATAAGCAGCAGGACAGGGGAAACCATTTCAGAGCTGGAACTGAGGCAAATCTGTGCCTGATGAAGGATCATTCTCTTCCGAAAGGTATTTTTAATATCAATTTTTATTTTAGAAATACTTTTTAATACATAAAATTTAATATTACTTAATTAAACTTAAAGATACATTTACCTTACTGTAACCTTAGGGCTCTTAATTTAATTGAAGGATAGGACACAAGCCTAGGAATGATCAACCTAAGGCGGGCCACCTCAGAAGAGGGTGTATAGTGTTTAAAAGGCCGAAACACCCTATGACTCTGAGGCACACTACTGATGATGTGTCCTTAAATTACTTAAATAACAGATCCCATTTGGACTTCCTGTTCTAATAATACTAATCATGTAAATTATTTCAAGTAGTAATAATAAAAAAATAAAAAAAATATTATAAAATACCAAAACTATTTTAAACAAAACCTTAGGGACCTAATACTCAATTAAAATGTCTTCACACCCATTCGCTCCCTAGTTAAACAATAACTTTAGGGAGAGGGAATGGGTGAGCTAGAAAGGCCAAGACGGTCTAGAGGGTGCCCTGCTCAGTCTAGTGGCGCACTCCTCACTATGCTCCCTGTGACCTCACAATTAAAATAAACAAATTTAGAGACCTAGCACTCGGACGAAGTAGGATTAAGCTAGAAAAGACAGATCAGTTCAGATTTTACCTGCTCATTGACCTCAAGCCCAGTAGCAATGCCTAACAGGCGCCGGCCCGTGCACTACCCTTGGTCTTCCTACTCAAACCATGCAGCCTGATGGGCTGTACTGGGGGAAGTCATTGTATATTAACAAAAACCTAACCCTTGCCAGAGCCTTCGGACCAGGCATGCTACATGAGTCTCACTGGTCTAATGAGCCAAGCCAAATTCTCTTGGAACTTTAAGTAAAATTATTATTATTATTATTATTATTGTTATTGTTATAAGCCTACTTTTTTTGTATATTGCCTAAACATAACCTAACCCTAAACCCAACCCTAAAACATAGCCTAAATCTAAACCTAACCCTAAACATAACCTAAATTTAAACCTAGCCCTAAACATAACCTAAAACCTAACCCTAAACATAACCTAAACCTAACCCTAAACATAACCTAGCCCTAAACCCAACCCTACGCATAGCCTAAATCTAAACCTAACCCTAACCCTAACCTAGCCCTAAACATAACCTAAACCTAAAACCTAACCCTAAACATAACCTAAACCTAACCCTAAACATAACCTAATCATAAACCCAACCCTACACATAGCCTAAATCTAAACCTAACCCTAAACATAACCTAAATCTAAACCTAGCCCTAAACATAACCTAAACCTAAAACCTAACCCTAAACATAACCTAAACCTAACCCTAAACATAACCTAACCCTAAACCCAACCCTACACATAGCCTAAATCTAAACCTAACCCTAAACATAACCTAAATCTAAACCTAGCCCTAAACATAACCTAAACCTAAAACCCAACCCTAAACATAACCTAAACCTAACCCTAAACCTAACCTAAATCTTAACCTAACCCTAAACACAACCTAAATAAACTATAAAATGAATACTTACCCAAAGGTTATTAAACTAAAAATCGAAGGAAATCTCTCCTCACAACCTTAAAACAAACACAGATTACAAATGTGTCATCAAACCGAACTCTGTATTACCAAAGGGTCATTAAACTAAAAACAAAGGAAATCTCTCCTCACAACCTAAAAACAAATACTTACCAAAGGGTCATTGAACCAAAAATGAAGGAAATCTCTCCTCAAAACCTTAAAAAACACAGATTACGAATGTGTCATCAAGCCAAACTCTCTATTAACAAAGGGTCATTAAGGATATTTCTTCATAAAACCTGAAAAGAATTAAAAAATACTTACCTGGGGAATCACAGCATTAATCCAAACCTAAAATCTAAAAAGAGGAATAAATATTCCCTTTAAAAATCCACTCCCCCTTGGGAATTGACTTAACTGAACATTTAAAATTAAACAAAGGGCGGAGCCTGTTCCTGGACGCCTATATAAGCAGCAGGACAGGGGAAACCATTTCAGAGCTGGAACTGAGGCAAATCTGTGCCTGATGAAGGATCATTCTCTTCCGAAAGGTATTTTTAATATCAATTTTTATTTTAGAAATACTTTTTAATACATAAAATTTAATATTACTTAATTAAACTTAAAGATACATTTACCTTACTGTAACCTTAGGGCTCTTAATTTAATTGAAGGATAGGACACAAGCCTAGGAATGATCAACCTAAGGCGGGCCACCTCAGAAGAGGGTGTATAGTGTTTAAAAGGCCGAAACACCCTATGACTCTGAGGCACACTACTGATGATGTGTCCTTAAATTACTTAAATAACAGATCCCATTTGGACTTCCTGTTCTAATAATACTAATCATGTAAATTATTTCAAGTAGTAATAATAAAAAAATAAAAAAAATATTATAAAATACCAAAACTATTTTAAACAAAACCTTAGGGACCTAATACTCAATTAAAATGTCTTCACACCCATTCGCTCCCTAGTTAAACAATAACTTTAGGGAGAGGGAATGGGTGAGCTAGAAAGGCCAAGACGGTCTAGAGGGTGCCCTGCTCAGTCTAGTGGCGCACTCCTCACTATGCTCCCTGTGACCTCACATTTAAAATAAACAACTTTAGAGACTT
>NW_026040037.1:0-10000 GCF_023375975.1 Astyanax mexicanus
GATATAGTGCAATCCGTATTAAACCCACCATACCTTCCTATACATTTTTGTTAAATATAAAGTGTAAATATAGAGATCCTAATCGGAATTTCTTGTTCTTTTTCTGTTTCCTTTGCTTATGTGCTGATTGTCTGACTTGGAGCTTCGTTTGGACAACTAGTTCGAAAATCCTCGCGTGTGGAAACCTAACGGTGCTAACAAAACACGCTTGAGTTGATCAGTAGAACCAAAGACCAAAACAGGTGAGTCCAGTCTTGATCAAAACATGGCAAATATAGACCCTGGTATAGAATTTGATAATAAATTCGGCCCAGGCAATTGGCAGTGGAAATCTCTTGCAGGTCAGATTGCAGGTTTAGCTAACGCAGTAGGGGAGTTTACTGGGAGTAAAAAGAGGGAGGATCTTTTGGCTAAGACCCTTAAACTGAATGTTGAGGCATGGACCAGAGAACAAGAGGGAGGCTGTGTAACTGAGGGTGTCTCCCTAATGGGTGTTTTCAACTATATGCTTATCTGTAAAACTGACACAGTGAAAAAGGCGCGCAAGACTTTCAGTACAGTCAGCATACTAAAACGGGCAGGGGCGAGACGTAGATTGAAAACTGCTGAGCGTGAATTGGCAGAACTGAAAGTACTGCGGGGAATCCTTTTGGGCATTTTGCCAGAGATGGTTACACACACAAAGGAGGAAGTTCCCCCAGCGGAGCAGAGCACTTCTGAAACTGCTCTCCAGGAACTCAATGACTCTACTACTAAGCCACAACAGGAAGCAGCAGTTCCGCCCCCACCATACCACACCACACTCAGCCCACGCAATCCATTCACACCTCAGCAGACTGATAAAAATACACCAGTTACTCACATGCTGCCAGTCATTACTATTAATTCAGGAAGAGTCACTATTGAACATCCTAACACTTCCTCACACAACACATATGCTGATTTGAATGAACAGCTTACTCAAATGAGGATTAATGCTACAGCACCTCAGCCAGCAGAGCCTTTTGTTGACTCTACACCAACTGATCCTTTTAGCAATCGCAAGCAGCATGAGTGTCCAGACCACGCCCAATCCCTGAGCAACATGACCACTTACTCTGACTTGGACATGGACTTAGACGTTACAGGGCCTATTCCGCCACCTAGGGGTAGGGTTAACATAACAGCAGAGTTACATGGGGAAATAGATGACACAGACTTACATGGGCATGACAAGCATAAAGGTGCAGCTACTAACAGACGTGAATACAAGGTTCATGACAAACGGGATAGGGACAGACGACAGGATAGTAGACTTACACAAACACATGATTGGGACGGCAGGCAGGAGGACTATGACGGTGAGGATGAGGACACCTCCACTGAGACTGATTCCCTACATGAAAGGGTTGACAGGGTGGGAGCTTTGTTAGACATATCAAGAGACCTACTTAACACCACCATGCAGGTACGCCGTCAGCTATCTGACGCAGTTGAACAAGATGACCACCATGTCCCGAGACAGTCAACAAGACATACTAAACCCCCTGTCAGATTCCCTGATGTGGAACAACCAGCAAACAATCTTCCATTGCTAACTAGTGGCAATGGAAACCCTAAATATGTGCCTTTATCATTAACAGATGCACAAACTATAGCTGATCAGCTTCCATCCCTCACTAGTGGGGCAGCCCCTTGGTTGAGAAAGCTTGATAGCTTAACGGGAGGACTCACCCTGGCTTTGGGTGATTTTAGGAATTTAATTAATAGGTCAACCACCAGCATGGAGGTGGCTGAACTAGAACGACAGGCCCTCATTACAACCGCTGCCAACAGTGAACCATTTCATTTGTACTCCCAGAACATATCTGATGTCATGCGACACATGTGGCCAACCAGGGCTGCTGCCACTGTGCCAGTTATCAGACCAATCCGGGTGAGCATCTCAGCAAGGCGGTGGAAGACTGGACCAACAGCGCTGGAACCCACCCTTCTAGGCCTCAAACAGCGTTGTGGTGGAGAAATGCTATTCTATCAGGTCTACCCAATTACATTAAGGTTAAGGTTGAGGATGATCCAGATATGGGGCCAGATAAACCTCATGACCAATGGGTGAGGCATATTCTATTCCATATGAATAAACACAAGGATAGGCAGGTTGAGGCAGCCAAACAGAAAAACCAGATGGAACTGGAACTGTTGAAAACTCAGCTACTAGAAGCTAGAAAAAATGTGAAGGATTCTAAGAATAAACCAAAAACAGACACCATGCTGCCAGTTGTCCAGCAAGCTGCACCACCGGTGCAACAGACTCAACAGCAGTATCTGCCACCCCAGCAATTGCCACAACCAACTTTGGCCCAACCCAATTCTAATCAAGGTCAATCCAATTACAGTGGACCCTATGTGGCGAACAGGGGACGGGGACGTGGAAGGGGGCGTGGCAGAGGCCCACCTGTTTCACGTGCCTGTTTCAGATGCGGTAAATTTGATCATTGGGCAGCACAGTGCACTACTGCTCTTCCAACCCAGCCCCATTGGATGTCGATGCAGAATTCGGCACAAGGCACGTACCGTCCACCATTCCAGCCTCAATGGACACCCAATCAACATGTGGCACTTGGCACGGCGGCACCACCAACCCAGACCCACTGGGCACCCAACCACCATGCAGCACCAGGACAACCTCCAGCTGGACAATACAGCATGGAGCCCTGGGGTGGACAATGACGGGGCCCAGAGGAGCACCAGCACAGCATGGGAATGGCAGAACCCATGCTGTCACTGACCGTCGGTACCCTTGAGATCCCTTTCCTGGTGGATACGGGGCTACATGGTCTACATTGACAACTGCACTACCAGCCAATATGATGAGCAAACAATCCGTGCAGGTCAGGGGCTTCTCGGGGACTTCAACTTCACTGCCAAAGACCAAACCACTCCAGGTGCACAACGACATACAGACTGTCTTACACTCCTTTCTGATTGCACCTCAAGCACCACTGAACATTTGTGGTAGAGACTTATTGATGAAAATGGGTGTTTCCATTTTGTGTTCACCTGATGGCCTGACGCTGACATGGCTAAGCGGGCAGCAACGCATAAGACTTTCTGGATACACCGAGGGCATGTATCTCTTGCAGACTGGTCAAGACGAGACTGTGGACATATACTGGGGACTGTTGAATGATGACCAACCCCACACACCACAAACTCTTGAACTCTTTCAGCAATGGGCACCGTGGATCAGAGCATTGGCACCCTATGCCCCGCCTGCCGACCCGTACCACGTTACCCTGTTCTATGACGTAGGGGGAGACATTACATATTATGACACCTTCCAATCTGAATTGCAAGATACACAGTGGGAGGTCCAAACTAATGGCCTGTATTGTGGTCCTGAAGGAGTGGCAGCTCCTGTTACTTTGACACCACAGCAGTACAGCTGGTACAAAATGGATGAGACTGCAGCACCACACATGTCACTGGCTCTACACCCTAAACATGAGGCTAAGCAATTAGGACCCATGGTCAAACGTGCAAATGCGGCTACAGATTGGGTACAAACTCAGATCCCTGATGTGATGTTTTCCATAAGCACAAACACATATCACATCAGAGCTACTAACATTGAAACTGTTACAATGGAGCACCAGCTCCTGCCACGCCATCATGGCTGTGAAGATTCTGACCACCCAGACTCCATTGCCATGCTGGAATCTCTACCGGATGTTTTGTGGTCACAGGGTCCAGATGATGTAGGTTTTGTGGATCAGCCCCAGGTATCATTTAACATGGCCACACCTGAACCAATTTGGGTACCACAATATAGACACAAACCGGAGGCTATGGCCTCATTGGACAAAACCATTCAGGCACTCTTACAGGCCGGGGTACTGGAGCAATGCCAATCCGATTGGAATACTCCAATTTTGCCAGTACCTAAAAAAGAACCTGGTCAATACCGTATGGCACATGATCTGAGAGCTATAAATGCGGCACTAGCTACTAGCACCATACCAGTCCCAAACCCTTACACAACACTATCAGAACTAGGTCCAGACATGAAATGGTTTACTTGTATCGATTTGGCTAATGCTTTCTTTTGTGTACCATTGGCTGAGCACTGTAGGGACGTATGTGCATTTACACACAGGGGTATTCAGTATCGATACAGTAGATTGCCACAGGGCTTTGCCCTGAGCCCGGGATTGTTCAATCAAGCTCTTAGACGTAGTTTGGACTCTTGTAACCTTCCTGAAGGCTCCATTCTTTCTCAGTATGTCGATGACTTACTGGTTGGCGGCACAACGCCAGAGACGTGCTTAAACGCCACAAAAGCAGTGCTGGAATGTTTGGCCAATGCAGGGTACAAAGTCTCTAGGAGTAAGTTGCAATGTTGTAGAACACGGGTAACTTTTCTGGGGAGAGTGGTCACACAGGGCTCAACAGGCATGTCCGCCTCACACAGATCTACAATTCTGTCACACACTAAACCAATTACGGTTAGGGATATGTTGACATTTTTGGGCCTAGCTGGCTACAGCAGACAATACATTCCTGACTTTGTAGGACAAACGCAACCACTGAGGGACATGGTGAAATCCTTGGGCATGAGAAACCTTAGTGGGGTACTTTCCTGGACAGTAGAAGCAGAGCAGGCTTTCATTGCTGTAAAACAAGCTTTAGCGACTGCAGCTGACCTATCTAGACCTGACTACTCTCTTCCATTTTTTCTGGATGTTTCTGAAACAGACACATTGGTTAATGGTGTACTTTTTCAGAAAAAGGAGGAAGGGAGAGCAGTACTTATGTATTTAAGCATCCCACTTGACTTGATTGAGAAAAGACAACCGCAATGCACCAGACATGTAGCAGGACTGACGAAGCTCGTTCAAAAAACTGCACACCTGGTAGCAGGATACCCACTGCACATACTAACAACACATGGCGTGGTAGCATATATAAACTCACAGATGTTCACCCTCACTCCTCTAAGACAGAGACGAATTCATAAAGTTCTGACAGCACCACACATCACATACACACACCAAGGAGTCAACATGGCAGAAGGAATGCTAGAAGGTCCACCTCACGAGTGTGCAGAAAAGGTAGCAACACAGGAAAAAGTGAGACCAGACTTACTAGCCACACCAATTCCAGGCTCCTGGAACCTGTGGACTGATGGGTGCGGGTACAGAGCAGACACAGGTGAAATAAGGGCAGGATATGCGGTGGTTCAAGAAACCACAGGGGAAACAGATGAGTTCTGGACTGTAGCAGCAAAAGAGGTAAAACAAAACCCTTCAGCACAAAAAGCTGAGTTGCTAGCAGTAATTGCAGCACTAGAACTAGCTGAGGGTAGAGAGGTGACTATTTACAGCGATTCTGCGTGGGTAGTTTCAGCAGCACATGTAGACATTCCACACTGGAAACCGGCAGGATATGTAACAAGCTCAGGGAAACCTGTAAAACATCAGTCAGAACTGATGAAGCTAGAAGCTGCAATACACAAACCTACAAAGGTAGCTATTGTAAAATGCAAAGGACACCAAAAGGGGGACACCCTAGTGAGCAGAGGAAATGATGCAGCAGACAAAGCAGCAAAAAAGGCAGCTGGTTATACGGAGCCCGGTAACATGATGATATTGGACTCAAATGTCCCTTGGGAGCCGATACCTACAGGGGACGAACTGAGGCAGATTCAGGATAAAGCAACCCCAGAGGAAAAGTCAATGTGGTTAGCCAAGGGAGCAAGCTCAGATAGCCAAGTTTGGGTATCGAAAACAGGGCGACCAGTCTTACCTATGTCACTAGCCAGAGCAGTCCTAGAAGAGGCACACACTGTAGCACATGTAGGAAAACTGCAAATGATGAGGAATTTGAAACAATGGTGGCACCCATTTATGCTGCCCCTGGCAGTAGATTTCATCAGTCAATGCCAAGTTTGCCACACTCAAAATGTAGCAAAAGCATTTAAGGTAGCCCCAGGCAAGTTTCCACTGCCTAGTTGTCATGGTGAGCACATCCAGATTGACTATACGGATATGATTGATCAAATCAGAAAATACCGGTACCTCTTGGTAGTGGTAGACAGGTACTCAGGGTGGGTTGAGGCAATTCCTACCTTTAAGGAGGATGCTCGCTCAGTTTGCAAAATGTTGATCAACCACTGGATTCCACAACACGGGTTTCCTAGGAGAGTCCACTCAGATAACGGGTCGCATTTTACCAGCAAAACACTGCAGTGGGTGGAGCAAGCGTTGGGCTTGCGCCATAGCTATGGTTCTGTATATCACCCCGCCTCACAGGGTCAGGTGGAGCGGATGAATCAAAATTTGAAGGCCAAACTAGCAAAAATTAAACTGACCACAGGCATGAATTGGCTTGATGCCTTACCAATTGCCCTGATCAGCATTAGGAGTTCAGTGAACAGAAGCACAGGCTTCTCCCCATTTGAGCTGGTCAGAGGCGTAGCATTCCCGGGGCCGCAGACTGCACTAAAAGCCCCATCAGAACTACCTCATGGCACTGCCAACCAAGGTTACGAGTGTTCAATAAGTTAAAAGCTGTATGTGAAGCTTTTTCTGTGCAGGTACAGAACACACGGGAGCAGACCCCAGAGGAGGACAACCCCCCCGAGTTGGCCATAACTCCGTGGGTATACCTGAGAGTCATAAAGCGGAAGTGGTCGGAACCCAGGTGGACAGGCCCATTCCGGGTGGCGGAGAGGACAAGCCACGCAGTCCGGCTGGACGGCAAAGGCACCTCCTGGTATCATCTCTCCCAGTGTCGGCCTGCTGATCAACCACAAGTCAAGATAACCCGATCAGAAGAGGCAGAAAAGGAGGCCTCAACCAACATAGGGGCAGAATAATCCCCTGAGGCCAGGGGCACGTTGAGGGCAGTCTACCCCTCGCCTCCAGCGCAGATCAACCAGTGCTACCCAGGGCACCAACCTGCACCTGCGCCATCTAAACTACCACCTTGAGACTCCCTGGGGAGTTGAAGAACTGAACTTTTACACCTTTACACATATACATATAGGTCTATAATCAACTATTTACTCATTAGGGGGAACACACTTGTTTTTTGCTATGGCATGGTATGGCCGACGGGGTGGGGGAAGAACTGAACCTAGACTAAGCTGGTTAAATCTACAGATGGGATTGATTCCAACATGGTTGAAAGCACTATTGGTAATAGTGGTGGCAATAGTGGTGGTTGGCATGATCTGTGTAGAAATAGCGATCCGGAGAAAGGCTGAACCAACTAGTAACAACAATGGCACGACAGCTACAAACTCTACACCTAACTACACCACAAATAAGGCCCGTTCTTGTCATAATAACTTTCACAGGACTAAACGCTCAACAGATAACCAAAACGCATGTGTGAAGAAGTTTAAAGGACTTAATATAGAATATGTGATAAATACTAAAACAGCATACAATTTCGAGGTAATTAACTGTAAGGGCAAGAATTTGACATGGCAGGGCTATCCCATATATCTGTGCTACTCGAAATACGCTAATGAACAGTGCGCGACAGGACAGGCACAATGGCTCAAGACTATCGAACTATGTCCAAACTCTGCGAATGTTTTCCTTAGCACCGCTGGTTGCTCGTCTAATGGCATTTATGAGATGGTATCCAACACCATGTATTTTAATTTGAAGCGTATCAGGCTACAACGAGACAAATCCGGAGTCCAAAACCCAATCACATTGTCTATACATTGGATCAATATGCGTGAGACTACCATCTATTTGACATTAGGGGTATCAATTACGGGAACAGATCCATTAGGTATGTTAAAGGTCAGAGTGTTAAACACACCCCCAAAGCATTTGCCCACAGCAGGGGCAACCCCACCACCGAACGAGAACTCTACTACCCCTGACGGTGCAGTACCAACATTGGTAGGTTCAGACTACTCGACATGGACACCCGAGGACATACTAAGGCTAACTATGGGGTACAGTAATGACAATTTGTGGCTGACCTGGATAGCGGGTCAGGCTCGGGAGGCCGGGATGGAAGGCTGCGTGGCATGTGCAGAAGCTAGACCCCCATTATATTTAAGTACGGCCCCACTATATCCAAAAACTGATCCGATAGGGTTCGGCTGTTTAATTCAACTGACTCGTATGGCTACTCCACCTAACTGCACCACGCTCTCAACCATTTTTCCAGTAATTCCTAATAACACAGGCTCAGGTCCCTTCCAAGTCCCGAAGACTGGCAATTTTACTTGCTTCAGATGCACTAAGGGCAATGTTACCCATCCGCCTCAACTTCTGGGGGAAATACAATCATCTTGGTGTCATACTATTTTTACTGATACATCTAACAATTCGGTTGGCGATTGGGCCAGGGCGGGACTGTACTATTATTGTGGTGGTTCCACATTGTTGCTGAGACTCCCGATATGGAGCAAGGGCCTGTGTGCTATGGTTAGACTGTTATCTCCAATTACCCTATTTGGTCCCAGTACAGGGAAACCTACACTACCAGGATCCAGAAGTAGACGTGACGTTTCATTCGATCTTACTAAAAACACACCCACATATATAGACTCTATTGGGGTTCCAAGGGGCGTTCCAGACGAACATAAATTAGTGGACCAGGTTTCAGCTGGATTTGAAAGTATCTTAATATGGATTACTCCCAATAAAAATGTTGATAGAATTAATTACGTAAATTATCAGGTAATGAGATTGGCTAACATTACTGGTCTGGCGGTATCAGGCTTAGCATCCCAATTGTCCGCTACGTCCCTGATGACCATTCAAAATAGGATAGCTCTGGACATGTTATTAGCAGAAAAAGGAGGGGTATGTCACATGATTAGAACTGAGTCTAAAACCGAGTGCTGCACCGTCATTCCTAACAACACTGCACCAGATGGGTCCGTAACTAAAGCGTTAGACGCCCTTAAGGCACTCTCGAAGGAAATGACAGAGAATACAGGGATCGACAATCCGCTTACCAATTGGTTAGATAGAACTTTTGGCCAATGGAAGGCAGTGTTTTTATCACTGGCCTCTGCTCTTGCAATATTTGTGGCCATCTTAGTAACATGCGGATGCTGCTGTATTCCTTGCTTACGAACCCTAATAGAGCGTACCATTGTGAAAATGTTTGACGACAAACAACGGCCACCTGAATATATGATGTCATTGTTGGAGGATAGCCTAGAGGACAACGGGGGCTCCGGAGACTTCACGCTTAGTGTTGACCTGTCTTAGGACAGGCCAAAAGGGGGAATTGTGGAAGATTATAAAATAACAAGCTTAGCTTAAGATAATCATGCTTGCTAAAACCTTAACCTAATGCTTACCTAATGATTAAAACACATATTTGCCTTAACCTATGAATCTAAAATATATATTACACAAATAGATCTATGAAAGCTACAAATCTATACTCTACTAATCATTAATTACTGAATCAAGAATTAGCCACTAATCCACACGTATACATTTTACATTTTATATTTTTATACTTGATTAATTGAATCATTTCATATTTTTATATTTGATTAATTGAATCACTAAATGCTTCTCATATTAAAACAGCAATGACTTGTGTGTGTGTCTCTGACATTTGAATGGCCCAACCGAGAAAGCACGCTTCCTCGTCTTACTGGTAAACATCTTGAGGTTACAGAGGCTAGCAGACTAAAAGAGTTCCTCTTTTACTCCTGGGCTCTAGAGGAGTTCCTCTTTTCCGCCTACGTTCTAGGAAAGGTCAGCAACAAGAGAGCCGGATTAACACACCAGTAAAAACATACATTTTCTAGCCTTACAGTTAAAGATTGCGTCTAACAAAATTATACATGCAGCTTCAAGCTATGTTAAAATATACTAACTAATTAATCTTACTGTAGGTCTAGTAGAACTAATTAATCTGACTGTAGAATGTAGCAAAATTATTATCAATAAAACAGAGTATGAACTAAAGAGGAACCGTGCCTTGTTGACCTTAAGACATGTCGCAAAGGGGAGAAATGATTCTC
>NW_026040037.1:17500-26141 GCF_023375975.1 Astyanax mexicanus
CTTACGGTCACACTACCCTGAGAACGCCCGATCTCGTCTGATCTCGGAAGCTAAGCAGGGTTTGGCCTGGTTAGTACTTGGATGGGAGACCACCTGGGAATACCAGGTGCTGTAAGCTTTTCCCCTCTTGCTTCCATTACCATGGTCTTGTTATACATTACTAGTTTGTTATCTGAAACCCAACATAGATGAAGTTGCATAAGTAGTCTTGATGAGAGCTCTGCAATGGCTTACGGTCACACTACCCTGAGAACGCCCGATCTCGTCTGATCTCGGAAGCTAAGCAGGGTTTGGCCTGGTTAGTACTTGGATGGGAGACCACCTGGGAATACCAGGTGCTGTAAGCTTTTCCCCTTTTGCTTCCATTACCATGGTCTTGTTATACATTACTAGTTTGTTATCTGAAACCCAACATAGATGAAGTTGCATAAGTAGTCTTGATGAGAGCTCTGCAATGGCTTACGGTCACACTACCCTGAGAACGCCCGATCTCGTCTGATCTCGGAAGCTAAGCAGGGTTTGGCCTGGTTAGTACTTGGATGGGAGACCACCTGGGAATACCAGGTGCTGTAAGCTTTTCCCCTCTTGCTTCCATTACCATGGTCTTGTTATACATTACTAGTTTGTTATCTGAAACCCAACATAGATGAAGTTGCATAAGTAGTCTTGATGAGAGCTCTGCAATGGCTTACGGTCACACTACCCTGAGAACGCCCGATCTCGTCTGATCTCGGAAGCTAAGCAGGGTTTGGCCTGGTTAGTACTTGGATGGGAGACCACCTGGGAATACCAGGTGCTGTAAGCTTTTCCCCTCTTGCTTCCATTACCATGGTCTTGTTATACATTACTAGTTTGTTATCTGAAACCCAACATAGATGAAGTTGCATAAGTAGTCTTGATGAGAGCTCTACAATGGCTTACTGTCACACTACCCTGAGAACGCCCGATCTCGTCTGATCTCGGAAGCTAAGCAGGGTTTGGCCTGGTTAGTACTTGGATGGGAGACCACCTGGGAATACCAGGTGCTGTAAGCTTTTCCCCTCTTGCTTCCATTACCATGGTCTTGTTATACATTACTTGTTTGTTATCTGAAACCCAACATAGATGAAGTTGCATAAGTAGTGTGGAAGATTATAAAATAACAAGCTTAGCTTAAGATAATCATGCTTGCTAAAACCTTAACCTAATGCTTACCTAATGATTAAAACACATATTTGCCTTAACCTATGAATCTAAAATATATATTACACAAATAGATCTATGAAAGCTACAAATCTATACTCTACTAATCATTAATTACTGAATCAAGAATTAGCCACTAATCCACACGTATACATTTTACATTTTATATTTTTATACTTGATTAATTGAATCATTTCATATTTTTATATTTGATTAATTGAATCACTAAATGCTTCTCATATTAAAACAGCAATGACTTGTGTGTGTGTCTCTGACATTTGAATGGCCCAACCGAGAAAGCACGCTTCCTCGTCTTACTGGTAAACATCTTGAGGTTACAGAGGCTAGCAGACTAAAAGAGTTCCTCTTTTACTCCTGGGCTCTAGAGGAGTTCCTCTTTTCCGCCTACGTTCTAGGAAAGGTCAGCAACAAGAGAGCCGGATTAACACACCAGTAAAAACATACATTTTCTAGCCTTACAGTTAAAGATTGCGTCTAACAAAATTATACATGCAGCTTCAAGCTATGTTAAAATATACTAACTAATTAATCTTACTGTAGGTCTAGTAGAACTAATTAATCTGACTGTAGAATGTAGCAAAATTATTATCAATAAAACAGAGTATGAACTAAAGAGGAACCGTGCCTTGTTGACCTTAAGACATGTCGCAAAGGGGAGAAATGATTCTCCCTTGTCACCTTGGCAAGGGAAGTTGACCACCTACTATTTCTCAGAAGCAAAGGTTAAGACAACTTTCAAGTTCCTCAGAAGTCTGGAAAAATGAAGTAAACAATATGATATACCATATTTGGAAAGATAGCATAAAAATTAGAAGCCACCTAGCAACAAGGTACGTCACAGAAGGGTATACGTCACCCAAGGGTATAAGGATGGAGTCAGAAATGTCGAAGGTCAGAAGAACTGGGGTAACGTCTTAGAATACATGCCTGTAATTGTTCTTCTCCAGAATTCTGAAATAAAATCATACTTGTTCATTCTCAATCTCCGTGTCGACTGAATCCCTGGATCAACGAACATTCAACAGGAAAGCTAACAGAAAGCTTTTCCAACATTTTGGTGACCATCCGACGTGATCCAGGGTTTCGGCCGGCGAGGACCAGCTGACAGACTTCATCACTCTTCTGGGCCCATCCTAAACAGGTGAGCAGATTGCCTTTTTTATTAAAAATCTGCATATTGGCTATGTAAAACATACAGAATGAGTGATGGGTTCCAGTAGGCTAACGTCCTGGTAAATTGGATTGAACAACTAGAATTTTTTTTCTTCTTCTCTTTCTTCTATTTTATGTTAAGGAAACCGGTATTAAAGGATAAAAAAGGATAACAGTGCTATTGAAACTAGGGTGGTGGCGTACCCGAATCTGCCCATATTGGGTTAGATTAAAGGCTAGGACGTGGTGTTCCTTGAAAGTGGTTAATTCTAAATAAAATAAAGGACCGGGAGGGTGGCGTCCCCCCCCACTTCTGATCAAGGTGGGATAATTGCTGGGAAAAGACGGGGTCATCCCGAGGTGTGGTCCACCTTAAACCCAGACAGTTATACAAACTGCTGGGAGATTTTTAAAACTTTTTTATTTTCTTTATTTTAAGTTTTTAGTTTAAAGAGCGAGCACTGAAATACTCTGCAGTAGTGTTTTCTGCTCAGGAGCAGGAAAGTAGGAAAGAGTATGTAGTTTAAATAAAAATAAGAAAAACAAAATAAAAATACATGCTATTGGTATTGTACAACTAAGGTAAAGCAAGTGTTAATTGTTGATTTAATTGTTGTATGTGATTTGTGCGCGCAGGGGGTTAAATAACATAATAATAAAATATATACATATATAAAATAAATAGGATAGTTGGAGTATACTTAACAATTCTACAGAACAATGGGTGTAATTTACTTGTTTAACTGATAATGACTGAACACTGGGTATGGGTGTTAGATGGCCATGACATTATCCGCCCTGAGATAAGAGAAAATGCTTTGATTGATAGTACAGATGGTTCAAGTACTGTATGCACCCCACAGGAACGTTTTCTAATTACTCAGAATTTGCAGCTTCTTCCTACAAGTAGAATAATTCACTCTGTGCGGTTAACGGTGGGAAAGGACGCCCTTTTTAAAATTACTACATTCTTCGCAGTTGACCATCCGAACGGCATTGCGGTATACTCAACGTGTGAGTCAGTATTAATGATTGACAGTGATGTTCAGTCTGTGTTAAACCCACCTTTCTCGACCATTCATTTTCTGGGGAGTGACAGCAGTGACAGTACTGATAGCAGCAGCGATAGTGATGAGATGGTGACTGAATAGACACAGTAAAAGGGGTTGCGTTGTTTTTGTTGCTACTTTAGTAGCAAAATTGTTGTTTGGTTTTGACATAGTGCATCTCCTCTTTTGTTACATTTGAGTATTGTTGGGAATAATTTTTTGTACACAGTGATATGGCATACAGTACAATGCATAATGATTGAGGAATGGGCATGGTTTGTAGAAACAAACCCCATTTTTAAACAGGATATATTGAATTATGCCATTATTTACAAAGAAGAAGATGTGATTCATACACCTACTGAGAGCCAGATACAGGGAATAGTTGAACATTTGTCTCTTGCTCCAAATAGTACAGTGATTTATTCTGCACGTGTTCAGGAACATCAGGTGGCTATATTTTTGATAACTACCTACTTTGCTACGCCAATTGAGAGGGGACTCATCATTGACTCCTCCTGTACCGGAGTGATAGTTCCTGATATAGTGCAATCCGTATTAAACCCACCATACCTTCCTATACATTTTTGTTAAATATAAAGTGTAAATATAGAGATCCTAATCGGAATTTCTTGTTCTTTTTCTGTTTCCTTTGCTTATGTGCTGATTGTCTGACTTGGAGCTTCGTTTGGACAACTAGTTCGAAAATCCTCGCGTGTGGAAACCTAACGGTGCTAACAAAACACGCTTGAGTTGATCAGTAGAACTAAAGACCAAAACAGGTGAGTCCAGTCTTGATCAAAACATGGCAAATATAGACCCTGGTATAGAATTTGATAATAAATTCGGCCCAGGCAATTGGCAGTGGAAATCTCTTGCAGGTCAGATTGCAGGTTTAGCTAACGCAGTAGGGGAGTTTACTGGGAGTAAAAAGAGGGAGGATCTTTTGGCTAAGACCCTTAAACTGAATGTTGAGGCATGGACCAGAGAACAAGAGGGAGGCTGTGTAACTGAGGGTGTCTCCCTAATGGGTGTTTTCAACTATATGCTTATCTGTAAAACTGACACAGTGAAAAAGGCGCGCAAGACTTTCAGTACAGTCAGCATACTAAAACGGGCAGGGGCGAGACGTAGATTGAAAACTGCTGAGCGTGAATTGGCAGAACTGAAAGTACTGCGGGGAATCCTTTTGGGCATTTTGCCAGAGATGGTTACACACACAAAGGAGGAAGTTCCCCCAGCGGAGCAGAGCACTTCTGAAACTGCTCTCCAGGAACTCAATGACTCTACTACTAAGCCACAACAGGAAGCAGCAGTTCCGCCCCCACCATACCACACCACACTCAGCCCACGCAATCCATTCACACCTCAGCAGACTGATAAAAATACACCAGTTACTCACATGCTGCCAGTCATTACTATTAATTCAGGAAGAGTCACTATTGAACATCCTAACACTTCCTCACACAACACATATGCTGATTTGAATGAACAGCTTACTCAAATGAGGATTAATGCTACAGCACCTCAGCCAGCAGAGCCTTTTGTTGACTCTACACCAACTGATCCTTTTAGCAATCGCAAGCAGCATGAGTGTCCAGACCACGCCCAATCCCTGAGCAACATGACCACTTACTCTGACTTGGACATGGACTTAGACGTTACAGGGCCTATTCCGCCACCTAGGGGTAGGGTTAACATAACAGCAGAGTTACATGGGGAAATAGATGACACAGACTTACATGGGCATGACAAGCATAAAGGTGCAGCTACTAACAGACGTGAATACAAGGTTCATGACAAACGGGATAGGGACAGACGACAGGATAGTAGACTTACACAAACACATGATTGGGACGGCAGGCAGGAGGACTATGACGGTGAGGATGAGGACACCTCCACTGAGACTGATTCCCTACATGAAAGGGTTGACAGGGTGGGAGCTTTGTTAGACATATCAAGAGACCTACTTAACACCACCATGCAGGTACGCCGTCAGCTATCTGACGCAGTTGAACAAGATGACCACCATGTCCCGAGACAGTCAACAAGACATACTAAACCCCCTGTCAGATTCCCTGATGTGGAACAACCAGCAAACAATCTTCCATTGCTAACTAGTGGCAATGGAAACCCTAAATATGTGCCTTTATCATTAACAGATGCACAAACTATAGCTGATCAGCTTCCATCCCTCACTAGTGGGGCAGCCCCTTGGTTGAGAAAGCTTGATAGCTTAACGGGAGGACTCACCCTGGCTTTGGGTGATTTTAGGAATTTAATTAATAGGTCAACCACCAGCATGGAGGTGGCTGAACTAGAACGACAGGCCCTCATTACAACCGCTGCCAACAGTGAACCATTTCATTTGTACTCCCAGAACATATCTGATGTCATGCGACACATGTGGCCAACCAGGGCTGCTGCCACTGTGCCAGTTATCAGACCAATCCGGGTGAGCATCTCAGCAAGGCGGTGGAAGACTGGACCAACAGCGCTGGAACCCACCCTTCTAGGCCTCAAACAGCGTTGTGGTGGAGAAATGCTATTCTATCAGGTCTACCCAATTACATTAAGGTTAAGGTTGAGGATGATCCAGATATGGGGCCAGATAAACCTCATGACCAATGGGTGAGGCATATTCTATTCCATATGAATAAACACAAGGATAGGCAGGTTGAGGCAGCCAAACAGAAAAACCAGATGGAACTGGAACTGTTGAAAACTCAGCTACTAGAAGCTAGAAAAAATGTGAAGGATTCTAAGAATAAACCAAAAACAGACACCATGCTGCCAGTTGTCCAGCAAGCTGCACCACCGGTGCAACAGACTCAACAGCAGTATCTGCCACCCCAGCAATTGCCACAACCAACTTTGGCCCAACCCAATTCTAATCAAGGTCAATCCAATTACAGTGGACCCTATGTGGCGAACAGGGGACGGGGACGTGGAAGGGGGCGTGGCAGAGGCCCACCTGTTTCACGTGCCTGTTTCAGATGCGGTAAATTTGATCATTGGGCAGCACAGTGCACTACTGCTCTTCCAACCCAGCCCCATTGGATGTCGATGCAGAATTCGGCACAAGGCACGTACCGTCCACCATTCCAGCCTCAATGGACACCCAATCAACATGTGGCACTTGGCACGGCGGCACCACCAACCCAGACCCACTGGGCACCCAACCACCATGCAGCACCAGGACAACCTCCAGCTGGACAATACAGCATGGAGCCCTGGGGTGGACAATGACGGGGCCCAGAGGAGCACCAGCACAGCATGGGAATGGCAGAACCCATGCTGTCACTGACCGTCGGTACCCTTGAGATCCCTTTCCTGGTGGATACGGGGCTACATGGTCTACATTGACAACTGCACTACCAGCCAACATGATGAGCAACCAATCCGTGCAGGTCAGGGGCTTCTCGGGGACTTCAACTTCACTGCCAAAGACCAAACCACTCCAGGTGCACAACGACATACAGACTGTCTTACACTCCTTTCTGATTGCACCTCAAGCACCACTGAACATTTGTGGTAGAGACTTATTGATGAAAATGGGTGTTTCCATTTTGTGTTCACCTGATGGCCTGACGCTGACATGGCTAAGCGGGCAGCAACGCATAAGACTTTCTGGATACACCGAGGGCATGTATCTCTTGCAGACTGGTCAAGACGAGACTGTGGACATATACTGGGGACTGTTGAATGATGACCAACCCCACACACCACAAACTCTTGAACTCTTTCAGCAATGGGCACCGTGGATCAGAGCATTGGCACCCTATGCCCCGCCTGCCGACCCGTACCACGTTACCCTGTTCTATGACGTAGGGGGAGACATTACATATTATGACACCTTCCAATCTGAATTGCAAGATACACAGTGGGAGGTCCAAACTAATGGCCTGTATTGTGGTCCTGAAGGAGTGGCAGCTCCTGTTACTTTGACACCACAGCAGTACAGCTGGTACAAAATGGATGAGACTGCAGCACCACACATGTCACTGGCTCTACACCCTAAACATGAGGCTAAGCAATTAGGACCCATGGTCAAACGTGCAAATGCGGCTACAGATTGGGTACAAACTCAGATCCCTGATGTGATGTTTTCCATAAGCACAAACACATATCACATCAGAGCTACTAACATTGAAACTGTTACAATGGAGCACCAGCTCCTGCCACGCCATCATGGCTGTGAAGATTCTGACCACCCAGACTCCATTGCCATGCTGGAATCTCTACCGGATGTTTTGTGGTCACAGGGTCCAGATGATGTAGGTTTTGTGGATCAGCCCCAGGTATCATTTAACATGGCCACACCTGAACCAATTTGGGTACCACAATATAGACACAAACCGGAGGCTATGGCCTCATTGGACAAAACCATTCAGGCACTCTTACAGGCCGGGGTACTGGAGCAATGCCAATCCGATTGGAATACTCCAATTTTGCCAGTACCTAAAAAAGAACCTGGTCAATACCGTATGGCACATGATCTGAGAGCTATAAATGCGGCACTAGCTACTAGCACCATACCAGTCCCAAACCCTTACACAACACTATCAGAACTAGGTCCAGACATGAAATGGTTTACTTGTATCGATTTGGCTAATGCTTTCTTTTGTGTACCATTGGCTGAGCACTGTAGGGACGTATGTGCATTTACACACAGGGGTATTCAGTATCGATACAGTAGATTGCCACAGGGCTTTGCCCTGAGCCCGGGATTGTTCAATCAAGCTCTTAGACGTAGTTTGGACTCTTGTAACCTTCCTGAAGGCTCCATTCTTTCTCAGTATGTCGATGACTTACTGGTTGGCGGCACAACGCCAGAGACGTGCTTAAACGCCACAAAAGCAGTGCTGGAATGTTTGGCCAATGCAGGGTACAAAGTCTCTAGGAGTAAGTTGCAATGTTGTAGAACACGGGTAACTTTTCTGGGGAGAGTGGTCACACAGGGCTCAACAGGCATGTCCGCCTCACACAGATCTACAATTCTGTCACACACTAAACCAATTACGGTTAGGGATATGTTGACATTTTTGGGCCTAGCTGGCTACAGCAGACAATACATTCCTGACTTTGTAGGACAAACGCAACCACTGAGGGACATGGTGAAATCCTTGGGCATGAGAAACCTTAGTGGGGTACTTTCCTGGACAGTAGAAGCAGAGCAGGCTTTCATTGCTGTAAAACAAGCTTTAGCGACTGCAGCTGACCTATCTAGACCTGAC
>NW_026040038.1:0-25757 GCF_023375975.1 Astyanax mexicanus
GGTTGGTTTAAGGTTAGGTTTAGGTTATTTTTAGGTTATAGTTAGGTTTTAAGATCAGGTAGTATTTATATTTTAATTATAATTAGATCATGGAGCGGTCAGTGGTAGGGTTGAGGGTTAGGTTCTGTTTTAAGTTATGTTTATATTAAAATTTTTAGTCAGGTTTAGGTTTTGGGTTAAGGTTAGGTTTAGGGCTAGATTTAGGTTTTTGGTTAAGGTTAGGTTTAGGTTTTAGGTTAAGGTTAGGTTTAGGGCTAGGTTTAGGTTTTGGGTTAAGGTTAGGTTTTTGGTTAAGGTTAAGTTTAGGGTTAGGTTTAGGTTTAGGGCTAGGTTTAGGTTTTGGGTTAAGGTTAGGTTTAGGTTTTAGGTTAAGGTTAGGTTTAGGTTTTTGGTTAAGGTTAGGTTTAGGTTTTTGGGTTAAGGTTAGGTTTAGGTTTTAGGTTAAGGTTAAGTTTAGGGTTAGGTTTAGGGCTAGGTTTAGGTTTTGGGTTAAGGTTAGGTTTTTGGCTAAGGTTATGTTTAGGTTTTTGGGCTAAGGTTAGGTTTAGGTTTTAGGTTAAGGTTAAGTTTAGGGTTAGGTTTAGGGCTAGGTTTAGGTTTTGGGTTAAGGTTAGGTTTAGGTTTTAGGTTAAGGTTAGGTTTAGGTTTTGTGTTAAGGTTAAGTTTAGGGTTAGGTTTAGGGCTAGGTTTGGGTTTTTGGGTTAAGGTTAAGGTTAGGTTTAGGGCTAGGTTTAGGTTTTAGGTTAAGGTTAGGTTTAGGGCTAGGTTTAGATTTTGGGTTAAAGTTAGGTTAAGGTTAGGTTTAGGGTTAGGTTTTGGGTTAAGGTTAGGTTTAGGTGTTGGGTTAAGGTTGGGTTTAATTTCCGGTTTATGGTTAGGTTTAGGTTTGGTTTCGGGTTATATTTAAGTTATAATTAGAATAAGGTCAGGTTATATTTAAAACTAAAGGTGTAGATAAGAGAGGAAGAGTAGGGAGACGCGGGAGTCAACCGCACCCAGGCAATCGCGGGTGGCACTGGCTGGATTAGGTTTAGAGAATTGGGTCAAGGACCCAATTTACCGAAGCCCCAGACCAGTCCAGTAAGACTGGACAAGTCCAGAACCCTCGTTAGGCACGGGCCTACCACACGTCACCAAGCACGATCACTTCCCCAACGCCTCCTCCTCCCCTTATGATGATCACTTTCCCTTTTTCTTATTTCCTGATCTAGGCCAATTGTTCATTCAGTCCCCCTGGATATAATGATCCTAATTTGTTGATCCAGATTTTCTCCATATGTTTTCTTTTAGGGTGGGACCATGACGGGTTGAATTGCAGTCCCATGACTCTCAGTGATTGAACCCCGTGTTTAATAAAGTGTTTGACCAGCCAGGTCTGTGTTTCTTTTTGGTTAATAATGTTGTACCTGTGTTGCCACATTCTACTAGCCAATGTGTTTCTGGTTTCCCCCACATATTGCACATTACATTTTTTGCAATAAATCAGATAAATACAGTTGCCAATGTTGTGTTTTAAGGGTGGCCAGATTTTGAATAATTCCCCTGTGCGTGGGTTGGAGATCCAGTTCTTGGGTTTGTATTCGGCAAATTCTCGGGGTATATTTTTTGAATTTTGTATTTGGGGTAGTTTGCTTTGCACCAATATATCTTTCAGGTTCTTGTTTTTACGGTAGGCCGAGATTACCCTATGGTGGTCCAGAATTTTATCCTTCTCTATGAATTTTTCAAAATTTCCTTTTAAGTTCCGATTTAAATTAAGACTCGCTTTGGAAAACGTTGTTATTAAAGGGAGAATTTCTGTGTCCGATTCCTTCTTTTTAGATAAAAAGTTCCTGTGACACTGTCTTAGGAAAGACCGGGAGTAACCCCTTTTCCTGAGGGCTTGGAAGAGGGTTCTTTTAGCTTCCCAAAAGTCTCCCTGTTGAGTACAGATTTTGTGGAACCTTAGGAGCTGTGATTTCACAATCCCCTTGAAGGTATGTTTTGGGTGGTAGCTGGATTTAAACAAAAGAGAGTGTGTGTCCGTTTCTTTAAAATAAACTCTAATATCGAGCTTCTGGCTGTCTGAGAACCCCCTTCCCTTAAAGGTTACGGTGTCCAGGAAGTTCACCTCTGTGTTGTGTAGTGTGTATTTAATTTTAATGGACCGATTAAACTGATTGAGGTGGGCAGCAAATTGAATGAACTCTTCTCGTGTTCCCGACCATACCCCCCAGATATCATCAAGAAACCTAAAGTAGTGGAGTGGTTTGATGTCCCACGCAGCCAACGCAGCTTCCTCCCAACGAGCCATGAAGATGTTGGCATATGAGGGGGCAAATCTCTTTCCCATTGCCGTCCCTTTTACTTGGAGGTAAAATTTGGAGTCGAATTGGAAATCATTTCTGTTGAGATTAATATCTAGTAATTTTAAAAGAATTTGATCTGGTCTGCTTTTGTCAGGGTACCTAGTAAACCACTCTCTTACTGCTTCTAGGCCCGCTGGTGTGTCAATATTTGTGTAGAGACTGTCTATATCGATAGTGAAGAGAAGACAATCAGGAGGAAGGGTAAGGTTTTTAATTTTCTCTATAAAATCATATGTGTCCTTGATGTAACTAGGGTGTTTGGTACTAATCGGATTGAGAAAGTGCTCAATGTATTCTGCTGTAGCGTAGGTTTCGCTACCGCAGTCTGACACAATTGGACGACCTGGTGGCATCTCGAAAGGAACGCTCCATGATTCTGGATCCTTGTGTATTTTTGGTAGCAGATAAAAAACCCTCTGCCGTGGATTGTCTGGACTCATCAGGTACATCTCCTGTTTTTTGTTGATGTAGCCCTCTTCCCTTAATTGGGTTAAGAGTTTTTGAACCACTGGGACAGTTTCTAAAAAAATGGGTTGAGGGATTTTCTTATAGTAGGTTTCCTGATTAAGTTGTCTCTCTGCTTCTTTTATGTAGGCTGCCCTGTCCATTATAACTGTGACGCTCCCTTTGTCAGCGGGTTTAATGACGATGGCTTTATTTAGGCGTAATTGTTGTAAGGCTTTTTGTTCTAAATGCTCCAGATTAGATTTTTCTTTAAAGTTAAAGGGGAGGTTCCTAGCTGCATATTTGTCTGCTCTAATGATTTTCCTAATTGTGTTTGGCACCTGAGATAGTTTAGGAGTCCATGTTGATTTGGGGGTGAAAGGAGGAGGCCCTGATCCTTCCTCATATCTGAAGAAGGCTGTTTTAGCAGTAGTCTCCTGTGATACTGCTGCATATCTAAGGTGAGTTGTTTTTTCATGTTTTGGTTTATTTTGGGAGTTGGAATAAAAGTGAGGCCTTTGTTTAGGAGTTTTAATTCTCCTTCAGTAGGTGTGAAGTTTCTAGTAAGGTTTAGTACTTCACCACCCCTTTGTAATGCCGGCTTCGGATTTAAAGGCCTACAAAGTTTAACTTCTTGGCCCAATGGTCCAACATCGCTTTAGCACACTCTGGTGTCCAGTGGATTCTATCCTGGGTCACCTTAAAGTGCTCAGCTGGAAGTAGAGGTAGGTAGGCCATGTGTTTTTTAATGTGAGCATTTAGATCCCCCAGTTGTTCTCTTTCCTCCAACTTCAGCTGTTTGGAGAAGTTAACCAGCGGGATCCAGACCGCTGCACCCGGAAACTTTTCCACAGCCGCCTTTACAGCACGCTGCATTTGTTTAACAGCAGTCTCCTTGCATTTTTGATTGCGGTGGTTGATGCCAAACGCAAGGATGACTGTGTTCACTTTAGCATGTACTGTGGCCTTGCTGAGGAAGTTTTGCGCGTGTCTAAACGTTGCTCCCGGAAAGCTGTCGATCTGCAGCTCACTGTAATTGTGCTCTGTGATTCTAGCCAGGTTGGAGTCCCCCAACAGACATATTGGTCTACGTGCACTAAAGCTCCAGTCCACCATTTTACGGCAAGTGGAGATATGTCGGACCGGTCTGAATGTTTCAGGTGAGTTAAATTCTATTGTGACCGGTTGTATTGGGGAGTTGGGTAGGGAATTAATTTCCCTTTCCTCTCTAGGAACTATACCCAATGGATCAACCGGTGACAAAACCTCGTCTGGCCGACATAGCTCTGTCTCTCCTGCTGGTGTTCCTGGTGTTTCAGGAACATGGGCTCCCTCAGTTTCCCCGCTAAGTCTAACTCGAGGATCCCGTTCTGATTCCTCAGGCCTTGGTGGGGTGGTGTTTTGGGCATGCACCTCCACTAAAGCTGGGGGTCTGCAGGGAGTCTCAGACCGTGGCTCATGGATAAGCCGCGGAGTGTCAGTTTTCTGTGTGTCTGGATATGGTTCAATTTGTAATAGCTCTTTGTGGTTTTCTAGGTGAGCAACCCCTGGGTTTGGCTCCACCCGTCCAGACCTACGAATTCTCCTTCTTGGTGACCTAGGTGGCAGTGTGAGAGGGAAGGGAGATGGGCCCCAAGGAGACGAGCCTGCTGAAGAGGCCCCTTCACGCTGAGGTAAAGGTGGAAAATCCCCCTCGGTGAAGAGCACCTCCTGCTCTGTTGAGGCATTAATTGGCTCAGTTTCATCCCTACTGTCCGCTCCATCCCCTAGTGTCACCAGGAGAGCCTCTACGCTTTTAACCGGCCCTTCTGAGAATTTTTTAGGGTATCTTTTTCGATACCATTTTGTTGCCACCGTTAGGGCTGCTGTGCACTCATCAGCTCTAACATTCTGTAGACTCCTAGCCTCTTGCTCTATGTGGGCCTTATAGTGGTCTACGAGAATGAGGTGTGTTGTGTACGCCCAGTTTCTCGCGTTACCTTCTAACAGGGATTTTGTTAGAGGTGTTATGTTGGCCGGTTTTACAACGTCAGCCAGATAGTTGGTGATTCTAGAAAAAGTGGGGGGTTCTGTGTTGGAGTGTGGTGCCACTTTTTCTAGATGGTGGTGTGAACGTATGAGGTTAAAAATCTTTTTAACCAGTGCAGTGAATTGTTTGTATTGAGGGCTATTTCTGTTGTGTTCTTTATTGGTTTGAGTGTGTGTCTGTGTTGTGTTGGGTTTGTGTTTTTTGTTGTTGGATCTGTTTTTTTGTCTAAATCTCTTGTTTCTCTTTTTTTCAGGTACAGCGGAGCGTGTCACGTGGGGGGCCGCAGGTGCGGGACCACTGCTTCCATGTCTGTAGGTGGGTCTTGGATAACCCATTCCATTTTTTTGACCATAAAAATAATAATCCCCATGGTCTGGGAATCGTACCCGTCTATTCGGGTAATATGGTCGAGCATAATCCATTTTTTCTCTATTTTTTCTCTATTTTTCTCTATTTTTTTGAAAAAAAATCTTTTTTTGAAGAGTTTTTTTAGTATTTTTTTAGGAGGCAAGTCCGATGTTGCAACGTTTCGGTTTGTTTCAAACCTTCATCAGGCACAGACTTGCCAGTGAAAATAAATCAAAATTAAAGAGCAAAAAAACAAAGTAAAAGGAAGTCAAAAAAAATTCAAAATTAAAATAAAATATTAAAGGGTTGTGTGTGTGTGTGTGTGTGTGTGTGTGCGTGTGTGTGTGTGTGTGTGTGTGTGAGAGAGAGAGTGTGAATGATAGTTGTTTTAGTAGAGGAGTAGGTTCTTGTCTTTCTCCAAGCAGTTTTGAGTGTGTGAGTGAGGGTGCTGCTCTCCCTCCTGCTGCTTATATAAGCTGCAGGGGGTAGGCTCCGCCCCTAGCTTGGTTTGAATTTTGAACTGCTGCAGTCCACAGGAGGGAAAAAAGGAGGGTTTTTTTCTGTGTGTTTTACATCTAGCTGGTTTTAATAAAGGAAAAAATGTTTTTAAAGCCTTGGAAATGTTCTAAGCATGATGTGATCAATATAAATGTTTTATTTATTTAATTATATTTTTTCTGATTGTATTATGGTTAGATTAAGGTTATGTTTTAGGTTAGGGTTAAATTTTAAGATTAAGTTGTATTTATGTTTAAATTAAGAGTAGATTACGGTTAGGTCAGTGGTTGGTTTAAGGTTAGGTTTAGGTTATTTTTAGGTTATAGTTAGGTTTTAAGATCAGGTAGTATTTATATTTTAATTATAATTAGATCATGGAGCGGTCAGTGGTAGGGTTGAGGGTTAGGTTCTGTTTTAAGTTATGTTTATATTAAAATTTTTAGTCAGGTTTAGGTTTTGGGTTAAGGTTAGGTTTAGGGCTAGATTTAGGTTTTTGGTTAAGGTTAGGTTTAGGTTTTAGGTTAAGGTTAGGTTTAGGGCTAGGTTTAGGTTTTGGGTTAAGGTTAGGTTTTTGGTTAAGGTTAAGTTTAGGGTTAGGTTTAGGTTTAGGGCTAGGTTTAGGTTTTGGGTTAAGGTTAGGTTTAGGTTTTAGGTTAAGGTTAGGTTTAGGTTTTTGGTTAAGGTTAGGTTTAGGTTTTTGGGTTAAGGTTAGGTTTAGGTTTTAGGTTAAGGTTAAGTTTAGGGTTAGGTTTAGGGCTAGGTTTAGGTTTTGGGTTAAGGTTAGGTTTTTGGCTAAGGTTATGTTTAGGTTTTTGGGCTAAGGTTAGGTTTAGGTTTTAGGTTAAGGTTAAGTTTAGGGTTAGGTTTAGGGCTAGGTTTAGGTTTTGGGTTAAGGTTAGGTTTAGGTTTTAGGTTAAGGTTAGGTTTAGGTTTTGTGTTAAGGTTAAGTTTAGGGTTAGGTTTAGGGCTAGGTTTGGGTTTTTGGGTTAAGGTTAAGGTTAGGTTTAGGGCTAGGTTTAGGTTTTAGGTTAAGGTTAGGTTTAGGGCTAGGTTTAGATTTTGGGTTAAAGTTAGGTTAAGGTTAGGTTTAGGGTTAGGTTTTGGGTTAAGGTTAGGTTTAGGTGTTGGGTTAAGGTTGGGTTTAATTTCCGGTTTATGGTTAGGTTTAGGTTTGGTTTCGGGTTATATTTAAGTTATAATTAGAATAAGGTCAGGTTATATTTAAAACTAAAGGTGTAGATAAGAGAGGAAGAGTAGGGAGACGCGGGAGTCAACCGCACCCAGGCAATCGCGGGTGGCACTGGCTGGATTAGGTTTAGAGAATTGGGTCAAGGACCCAATTTACCGAAGCCCCAGACCAGTCCAGTAAGACTGGACAAGTCCAGAACCCTCGTTAGGCACGGGCCTACCACACGTCACCAAGCACGATCACTTCCCCAACGCCTCCTCCTCCCCTTATGATGATCACTTTCCCTTTTTCTTATTTCCTGATCTAGGCCAATTGTTCATTCAGTCCCCCTGGATATAATGATCCTAATTTGTTGATCCAGATTTTCTCCATATGTTTTCTTTTAGGGTGGGACCATGACGGGTTGAATTGCAGTCCCATGACTCTCAGTGATTGAACCCCGTGTTTAATAAAGTGTTTGACCAGCCAGGTCTGTGTTTCTTTTTGGTTAATAATGTTGTACCTGTGTTGCCACATTCTACTAGCCAATGTGTTTCTGGTTTCCCCCACATATTGCACATTACATTTTTTGCAATAAATCAGATAAATACAGTTGCCAATGTTGTGTTTTAAGGGTGGCCAGATTTTGAATAATTCCCCTGTGCGTGGGTTGGAGATCCAGTTCTTGGGTTTGTATTCGGCAAATTCTCGGGGTATATTTTTTGAATTTTGTATTTGGGGTAGTTTGCTTTGCACCAATATATCTTTCAGGTTCTTGTTTTTACGGTAGGCCGAGATTACCCTATGGTGGTCCAGAATTTTATCCTTCTCTATGAATTTTTCAAAATTTCCTTTTAAGTTCCGATTTAAATTAAGACTCGCTTTGGAAAACGTTGTTATTAAAGGGAGAATTTCTGTGTCCGATTCCTTCTTTTTAGATAAAAAGTTCCTGTGACACTGTCTTAGGAAAGACCGGGAGTAACCCCTTTTCCTGAGGGCTTGGAAGAGGGTTCTTTTAGCTTCCCAAAAGTCTCCCTGTTGAGTACAGATTTTGTGGAACCTTAGGAGCTGTGATTTCACAATCCCCTTGAAGGTATGTTTTGGGTGGTAGCTGGATTTAAACAAAAGAGAGTGTGTGTCCGTTTCTTTAAAATAAACTCTAATATCGAGCTTCTGGCTGTCTGAGAACCCCCTTCCCTTAAAGGTTACGGTGTCCAGGAAGTTCACCTCTGTGTTGTGTAGTGTGTATTTAATTTTAATGGACCGATTAAACTGATTGAGGTGGGCAGCAAATTGAATGAACTCTTCTCGTGTTCCCGACCATACCCCCCAGATATCATCAAGAAACCTAAAGTAGTGGAGTGGTTTGATGTCCCACGCAGCCAACGCAGCTTCCTCCCAACGAGCCATGAAGATGTTGGCATATGAGGGGGCAAATCTCTTTCCCATTGCCGTCCCTTTTACTTGGAGGTAAAATTTGGAGTCGAATTGGAAATCATTTCTGTTGAGATTAATATCTAGTAATTTTAAAAGAATTTGATCTGGTCTGCTTTTGTCAGGGTACCTAGTAAACCACTCTCTTACTGCTTCTAGGCCCGCTGGTGTGTCAATATTTGTGTAGAGACTGTCTATATCGATAGTGAAGAGAAGACAATCAGGAGGAAGGGTAAGGTTTTTAATTTTCTCTATAAAATCATATGTGTCCTTGATGTAACTAGGGTGTTTGGTACTAATCGGATTGAGAAAGTGCTCAATGTATTCTGCTGTAGCGTAGGTTTCGCTACCGCAGTCTGACACAATTGGACGACCTGGTGGCATCTCGAAAGGAACGCTCCATGATTCTGGATCCTTGTGTATTTTTGGTAGCAGATAAAAAACCCTCTGCCGTGGATTGTCTGGACTCATCAGGTACATCTCCTGTTTTTTGTTGATGTAGCCCTCTTCCCTTAATTGGGTTAAGAGTTTTTGAACCACTGGGACAGTTTCTAAAAAAATGGGTTGAGGGATTTTCTTATAGTAGGTTTCCTGATTAAGTTGTCTCTCTGCTTCTTTTATGTAGGCTGCCCTGTCCATTATAACTGTGACGCTCCCTTTGTCAGCGGGTTTAATGACGATGGCTTTATTTAGGCGTAATTGTTGTAAGGCTTTTTGTTCTAAATGCTCCAGATTAGATTTTTCTTTAAAGTTAAAGGGGAGGTTCCTAGCTGCATATTTGTCTGCTCTAATGATTTTCCTAATTGTGTTTGGCACCTGAGATAGTTTAGGAGTCCATGTTGATTTGGGGGTGAAAGGAGGAGGCCCTGATCCTTCCTCATATCTGAAGAAGGCTGTTAGCAGTAGTCTCCTGTGATACTGCTGCATATCTAAGGTGAGTTGTTTTTTCATGTTTTGGTTTATTTTGGGAGTTGGAATAAAAGTGAGGCCTTTGTTTAGGAGTTTTAATTCTCCTTCAGTAGGTGTGAAGTTTCTAGTAAGGTTTAGTACTTCACCACCCCTTTGTAATGCCGGCTTCGGATTTAAAGGCCTACAAAGTTTAACTTCTTGGCCCAATGGTCCAACATCGCTTTAGCACACTCTGGTGTCCAGTGGATTCTATCCTGGGTCACCTTAAAGTGCTCAGCTGGAAGTAGAGGTAGGTAGGCCATGTGTTTTTTAATGTGAGCATTTAGATCCCCCAGTTGTTCTCTTTCCTCCAACTTCAGCTGTTTGGAGAAGTTAACCAGCGGGATCCAGACCGCTGCACCCGGAAACTTTTCCACAGCCGCCTTTACAGCACGCTGCATTTGTTTAACAGCAGTCTCCTTGCATTTTTGATTGCGGTGGTTGATGCCAAACGCAAGGATGACTGTGTTCACTTTAGCATGTACTGTGGCCTTGCTGAGGAAGTTTTGCGCGTGTCTAAACGTTGCTCCCGGAAAGCTGTCGATCTGCAGCTCACTGTAATTGTGCTCTGTGATTCTAGCCAGGTTGGAGTCCCCCAACAGACATATTGGTCTACGTGCACTAAAGCTCCAGTCCACCATTTTACGGCAAGTGGAGATATGTCGGACCGGTCTGAATGTTTCAGGTGAGTTAAATTCTATTGTGACCGGTTGTATTGGGGAGTTGGGTAGGGAATTAATTTCCCTTTCCTCTCTAGGAACTATACCCAATGGATCAACCGGTGACAAAACCTCGTCTGGCCGACATAGCTCTGTCTCTCCTGCTGGTGTTCCTGGTGTTTCAGGAACATGGGCTCCCTCAGTTTCCCCGCTAAGTCTAACTCGAGGATCCCGTTCTGATTCCTCAGGCCTTGGTGGGGTGGTGTTTTGGGCATGCACCTCCACTAAAGCTGGGGGTCTGCAGGGAGTCTCAGACCGTGGCTCATGGATAAGCCGCGGAGTGTCAGTTTTCTGTGTGTCTGGATATGGTTCAATTTGTAATAGCTCTTTGTGGTTTTCTAGGTGAGCAACCCCTGGGTTTGGCTCCACCCGTCCAGACCTACGAATTCTCCTTCTTGGTGACCTAGGTGGCAGTGTGAGAGGGAAGGGAGATGGGCCCCAAGGAGACGAGCCTGCTGAAGAGGCCCCTTCACGCTGAGGTAAAGGTGGAAAATCCCCCTCGGTGAAGAGCACCTCCTGCTCTGTTGAGGCATTAATTGGCTCAGTTTCATCCCTACTGTCCGCTCCATCCCCTAGTGTCACCAGGAGAGCCTCTACGCTTTTAACCGGCCCTTCTGAGAATTTTTTAGGGTATCTTTTTCGATACCATTTTGTTGCCACCGTTAGGGCTGCTGTGCACTCATCAGCTCTAACATTCTGTAGACTCCTAGCCTCTTGCTCTATGTGGGCCTTATAGTGGTCTACGAGAATGAGGTGTGTTGTGTACGCCCAGTTTCTCGCGTTACCTTCTAACAGGGATTTTGTTAGAGGTGTTATGTTGGCCGGTTTTACAACGTCAGCCAGATAGTTGGTGATTCTAGAAAAAGTGGGGGGTTCTGTGTTGGAGTGTGGTGCCACTTTTTCTAGATGGTGGTGTGAACGTATGAGGTTAAAAATCTTTTTAACCAGTGCAGTGAATTGTTTGTATTGAGGGCTATTTCTGTTGTGTTCTTTATTGGTTTGAGTGTGTGTCTGTGTTGTGTTGGGTTTGTGTTTTTTGTTGTTGGATCTGTTTTTTTGTCTAAATCTCTTGTTTCTCTTTTTTTCAGGTACAGCGGAGCGTGTCACGTGGGGGGCCGCAGGTGCGGGACCACTGCTTCCATGTCTGTAGGTGGGTCTTGGATAACCCATTCCATTTTTTTGACCATAAAAATAATAATCCCCATGGTCTGGGAATCGTACCCGTCTATTCGGGTAATATGGTCGAGCATAATCCATTTTTTCTCTATTTTTTCTCTATTTTTCTCTATTTTTTTGAAAAAAAATCTTTTTTTGAAGAGTTTTTTTAGTATTTTTTTAGGAGGCAAGTCCGATGTTGCAACGTTTCGGTTTGTTTCAAACCTTCATCAGGCACAGACTTGCCAGTGAAAATAAATCAAAATTAAAGAGCAAAAAAACAAAGTAAAAGGAAGTCAAAAAAAATTCAAAATTAAAATAAAATATTAAAGGGTTGTGTGTGTGTGTGTGTGTGTGTGTGTGCGTGTGTGTGTGTGTGTGTGTGTGTGAGAGAGAGAGTGTGAATGATAGTTGTTTTAGTAGAGGAGTAGGTTCTTGTCTTTCTCCAAGCAGTTTTGAGTGTGTGAGTGAGGGTGCTGCTCTCCCTCCTGCTGCTTATATAAGCTGCAGGGGGTAGGCTCCGCCCCTAGCTTGGTTTGAATTTTGAACTGCTGCAGTCCACAGGAGGGAAAAAAGGAGGGTTTTTTTCTGTGTGTTTTACATCTAGCTGGTTTTAATAAAGGAAAAAATGTTTTTAAAGCCTTGGAAATGTTCTAAGCATGATGTGATCAATATAAATGTTTTATTTATTTAATTATATTTTTTCTGATTGTATTATGGTTAGATTAAGGTTATGTTTTAGGTTAGGGTTAAATTTTAAGATTAAGTTGTATTTATGTTTAAATTAAGAGTAGATTACGGTTAGGTCAGTGGTTGGTTTAAGGTTAGGTTTAGGTTATTTTTAGGTTATAGTTAGGTTTTAAGATCAGGTAGTATTTATATTTTAATTATAATTAGATCATGGAGCGGTCAGTGGTAGGGTTGAGGGTTAGGTTCTGTTTTAAGTTATGTTTATATTAAAATTTTTAGTCAGGTTTAGGTTTTGGGTTAAGGTTAGGTTTAGGGCTAGATTTAGGTTTTTGGTTAAGGTTAGGTTTAGGTTTTAGGTTAAGGTTAGGTTTAGGGCTAGGTTTAGGTTTTGGGTTAAGGTTAGGTTTTTGGTTAAGGTTAAGTTTAGGGTTAGGTTTAGGTTTAGGGCTAGGTTTAGGTTTTGGGTTAAGGTTAGGTTTAGGTTTTAGGTTAAGGTTAGGTTTAGGTTTTTGGTTAAGGTTAGGTTTAGGTTTTTGGGTTAAGGTTAGGTTTAGGTTTTAGGTTAAGGTTAAGTTTAGGGTTAGGTTTAGGGCTAGGTTTAGGTTTTGGGTTAAGGTTAGGTTTTTGGCTAAGGTTATGTTTAGGTTTTTGGGCTAAGGTTAGGTTTAGGTTTTAGGTTAAGGTTAAGTTTAGGGTTAGGTTTAGGGCTAGGTTTAGGTTTTGGGTTAAGGTTAGGTTTAGGTTTTAGGTTAAGGTTAGGTTTAGGTTTTGTGTTAAGGTTAAGTTTAGGGTTAGGTTTAGGGCTAGGTTTGGGTTTTTGGGTTAAGGTTAAGGTTAGGTTTAGGGCTAGGTTTAGGTTTTAGGTTAAGGTTAGGTTTAGGGCTAGGTTTAGATTTTGGGTTAAAGTTAGGTTAAGGTTAGGTTTAGGGTTAGGTTTTGGGTTAAGGTTAGGTTTAGGTGTTGGGTTAAGGTTGGGTTTAATTTCCGGTTTATGGTTAGGTTTAGGTTTGGTTTCGGGTTATATTTAAGTTATAATTAGAATAAGGTCAGGTTATATTTAAAACTAAAGGTGTAGATAAGAGAGGAAGAGTAGGGAGACGCGGGAGTCAACCGCACCCAGGCAATCGCGGGTGGCACTGGCTGGATTAGGTTTAGAGAATTGGGTCAAGGACCCAATTTACCGAAGCCCCAGACCAGTCCAGTAAGACTGGACAAGTCCAGAACCCTCGTTAGGCACGGGCCTACCACACGTCACCAAGCACGATCACTTCCCCAACGCCTCCTCCTCCCCTTATGATGATCACTTTCCCTTTTTCTTATTTCCTGATCTAGGCCAATTGTTCATTCAGTCCCCCTGGATATAATGATCCTAATTTGTTGATCCAGATTTTCTCCATATGTTTTCTTTTAGGGTGGGACCATGACGGGTTGAATTGCAGTCCCATGACTCTCAGTGATTGAACCCCGTGTTTAATAAAGTGTTTGACCAGCCAGGTCTGTGTTTCTTTTTGGTTAATAATGTTGTACCTGTGTTGCCACATTCTACTAGCCAATGTGTTTCTGGTTTCCCCCACATATTGCACATTACATTTTTTGCAATAAATCAGATAAATACAGTTGCCAATGTTGTGTTTTAAGGGTGGCCAGATTTTGAATAATTCCCCTGTGCGTGGGTTGGAGATCCAGTTCTTGGGTTTGTATTCGGCAAATTCTCGGGGTATATTTTTTGAATTTTGTATTTGGGGTAGTTTGCTTTGCACCAATATATCTTTCAGGTTCTTGTTTTTACGGTAGGCCGAGATTACCCTATGGTGGTCCAGAATTTTATCCTTCTCTATGAATTTTTCAAAATTTCCTTTTAAGTTCCGATTTAAATTAAGACTCGCTTTGGAAAACGTTGTTATTAAAGGGAGAATTTCTGTGTCCGATTCCTTCTTTTTAGATAAAAAGTTCCTGTGACACTGTCTTAGGAAAGACCGGGAGTAACCCCTTTTCCTGAGGGCTTGGAAGAGGGTTCTTTTAGCTTCCCAAAAGTCTCCCTGTTGAGTACAGATTTTGTGGAACCTTAGGAGCTGTGATTTCACAATCCCCTTGAAGGTATGTTTTGGGTGGTAGCTGGATTTAAACAAAAGAGAGTGTGTGTCCGTTTCTTTAAAATAAACTCTAATATCGAGCTTCTGGCTGTCTGAGAACCCCCTTCCCTTAAAGGTTACGGTGTCCAGGAAGTTCACCTCTGTGTTGTGTAGTGTGTATTTAATTTTAATGGACCGATTAAACTGATTGAGGTGGGCAGCAAATTGAATGAACTCTTCTCGTGTTCCCGACCATACCCCCCAGATATCATCAAGAAACCTAAAGTAGTGGAGTGGTTTGATGTCCCACGCAGCCAACGCAGCTTCCTCCCAACGAGCCATGAAGATGTTGGCATATGAGGGGGCAAATCTCTTTCCCATTGCCGTCCCTTTTACTTGGAGGTAAAATTTGGAGTCGAATTGGAAATCATTTCTGTTGAGATTAATATCTAGTAATTTTAAAAGAATTTGATCTGGTCTGCTTTTGTCAGGGTACCTAGTAAACCACTCTCTTACTGCTTCTAGGCCCGCTGGTGTGTCAATATTTGTGTAGAGACTGTCTATATCGATAGTGAAGAGAAGACAATCAGGAGGAAGGGTAAGGTTTTTAATTTTCTCTATAAAATCATATGTGTCCTTGATGTAACTAGGGTGTTTGGTACTAATCGGATTGAGAAAGTGCTCAATGTATTCTGCTGTAGCGTAGGTTTCGCTACCGCAGTCTGACACAATTGGACGACCTGGTGGCATCTCGAAAGGAACGCTCCATGATTCTGGATCCTTGTGTATTTTTGGTAGCAGATAAAAAACCCTCTGCCGTGGATTGTCTGGACTCATCAGGTACATCTCCTGTTTTTTGTTGATGTAGCCCTCTTCCCTTAATTGGGTTAAGAGTTTTTGAACCACTGGGACAGTTTCTAAAAAAATGGGTTGAGGGATTTTCTTATAGTAGGTTTCCTGATTAAGTTGTCTCTCTGCTTCTTTTATGTAGGCTGCCCTGTCCATTATAACTGTGACGCTCCCTTTGTCAGCGGGTTTAATGACGATGGCTTTATTTAGGCGTAATTGTTGTAAGGCTTTTTGTTCTAAATGCTCCAGATTAGATTTTTCTTTAAAGTTAAAGGGGAGGTTCCTAGCTGCATATTTGTCTGCTCTAATGATTTTCCTAATTGTGTTTGGCACCTGAGATAGTTTAGGAGTCCATGTTGATTTGGGGGTGAAAGGAGGAGGCCCTGATCCTTCCTCATATCTGAAGAAGGCTGTTAGCAGTAGTCTCCTGTGATACTGCTGCATATCTAAGGTGAGTTGTTTTTTCATGTTTTGGTTTATTTTGGGAGTTGGAATAAAAGTGAGGCCTTTGTTTAGGAGTTTTAATTCTCCTTCAGTAGGTGTGAAGTTTCTAGTAAGGTTTAGTACTTCACCACCCCTTTGTAATGCCGGCTTCGGATTTAAAGGCCTACAAAGTTTAACTTCTTGGCCCAATGGTCCAACATCGCTTTAGCACACTCTGGTGTCCAGTGGATTCTATCCTGGGTCACCTTAAAGTGCTCAGCTGGAAGTAGAGGTAGGTAGGCCATGTGTTTTTTAATGTGAGCATTTAGATCCCCCAGTTGTTCTCTTTCCTCCAACTTCAGCTGTTTGGAGAAGTTAACCAGCGGGATCCAGACCGCTGCACCCGGAAACTTTTCCACAGCCGCCTTTACAGCACGCTGCATTTGTTTAACAGCAGTCTCCTTGCATTTTTGATTGCGGTGGTTGATGCCAAACGCAAGGATGACTGTGTTCACTTTAGCATGTACTGTGGCCTTGCTGAGGAAGTTTTGCGCGTGTCTAAACGTTGCTCCCGGAAAGCTGTCGATCTGCAGCTCACTGTAATTGTGCTCTGTGATTCTAGCCAGGTTGGAGTCCCCCAACAGACATATTGGTCTACGTGCACTAAAGCTCCAGTCCACCATTTTACGGCAAGTGGAGATATGTCGGACCGGTCTGAATGTTTCAGGTGAGTTAAATTCTATTGTGACCGGTTGTATTGGGGAGTTGGGTAGGGAATTAATTTCCCTTTCCTCTCTAGGAACTATACCCAATGGATCAACCGGTGACAAAACCTCGTCTGGCCGACATAGCTCTGTCTCTCCTGCTGGTGTTCCTGGTGTTTCAGGAACATGGGCTCCCTCAGTTTCCCCGCTAAGTCTAACTCGAGGATCCCGTTCTGATTCCTCAGGCCTTGGTGGGGTGGTGTTTTGGGCATGCACCTCCACTAAAGCTGGGGGTCTGCAGGGAGTCTCAGACCGTGGCTCATGGATAAGCCGCGGAGTGTCAGTTTTCTGTGTGTCTGGATATGGTTCAATTTGTAATAGCTCTTTGTGGTTTTCTAGGTGAGCAACCCCTGGGTTTGGCTCCACCCGTCCAGACCTACGAATTCTCCTTCTTGGTGACCTAGGTGGCAGTGTGAGAGGGAAGGGAGATGGGCCCCAAGGAGACGAGCCTGCTGAAGAGGCCCCTTCACGCTGAGGTAAAGGTGGAAAATCCCCCTCGGTGAAGAGCACCTCCTGCTCTGTTGAGGCATTAATTGGCTCAGTTTCATCCCTACTGTCCGCTCCATCCCCTAGTGTCACCAGGAGAGCCTCTACGCTTTTAACCGGCCCTTCTGAGAATTTTTTAGGGTATCTTTTTCGATACCATTTTGTTGCCACCGTTAGGGCTGCTGTGCACTCATCAGCTCTAACATTCTGTAGACTCCTAGCCTCTTGCTCTATGTGGGCCTTATAGTGGTCTACGAGAATGAGGTGTGTTGTGTACGCCCAGTTTCTCGCGTTACCTTCTAACAGGGATTTTGTTAGAGGTGTTATGTTGGCCGGTTTTACAACGTCAGCCAGATAGTTGGTGATTCTAGAAAAAGTGGGGGGTTCTGTGTTGGAGTGTGGTGCCACTTTTTCTAGATGGTGGTGTGAACGTATGAGGTTAAAAATCTTTTTAACCAGTGCAGTGAATTGTTTGTATTGAGGGCTATTTCTGTTGTGTTCTTTATTGGTTTGAGTGTGTGTCTGTGTTGTGTTGGGTTTGTGTTTTTTGTTGTTGGATCTGTTTTTTTGTCTAAATCTCTTGTTTCTCTTTTTTTCAGGTACAGCGGAGCGTGTCACGTGGGGGGCCGCAGGTGCGGGACCACTGCTTCCATGTCTGTAGGTGGGTCTTGGATAACCCATTCCATTTTTTTGACCATAAAAATAATAATCCCCATGGTCTGGGAATCGTACCCGTCTATTCGGGTAATATGGTCGAGCATAATCCATTTTTTCTCTATTTTTTCTCTATTTTTCTCTATTTTTTTGAAAAAAAATCTTTTTTTGAAGAGTTTTTTTAGTATTTTTTTAGGAGGCAAGTCCGATGTTGCAACGTTTCGGTTTGTTTCAAACCTTCATCAGGCACAGACTTGCCAGTGAAAATAAATCAAAATTAAAGAGCAAAAAAACAAAGTAAAAGGAAGTCAAAAAAAATTCAAAATTAAAATAAAATATTAAAGGGTTGTGTGTGTGTGTGTGTGTGTGTGTGTGTGCGTGTGTGTGTGTGTGTGTGTGTGTGAGAGAGAGAGTGTGAATGATAGTTGTTTTAGTAGAGGAGTAGGTTCTTGTCTTTCTCCAAGCAGTTTTGAGTGTGTGAGTGAGGGTGCTGCTCTCCCTCCTGCTGCTTATATAAGCTGCAGGGGGTAGGCTCCGCCCCTAGCTTGGTTTGAATTTTGAACTGCTGCAGTCCACAGGAGGGAAAAAAGGAGGGTTTTTTTCTGTGTGTTTTACATCTAGCTGGTTTTAATAAAGGAAAAAATGTTTTTAAAGCCTTGGAAATGTTCTAAGCATGATGTGATCAATATAAATGTTTTATTTATTTAATTATATTTTTTCTGATTGTATTATGGTTAGATTAAGGTTATGTTTTAGGTTAGGGTTAAATTTTAAGATTAAGTTGTATTTATGTTTAAATTAAGAGTAGATTACGGTTAGGTCAGTGGTTGGTTTAAGGTTAGGTTTAGGTTATTTTTAGGTTATAGTTAGGTTTTAAGATCAGGTAGTATTTATATTTTAATTATAATTAGATCATGGAGCGGTCAGTGGTAGGGTTGAGGGTTAGGTTCTGTTTTAAGTTATGTTTATATTAAAATTTTTAGTCAGGTTTAGGTTTTGGGTTAAGGTTAGGTTTAGGGCTAGATTTAGGTTTTTGGTTAAGGTTAGGTTTAGGTTTTAGGTTAAGGTTAGGTTTAGGGCTAGGTTTAGGTTTTGGGTTAAGGTTAGGTTTTTGGTTAAGGTTAAGTTTAGGGTTAGGTTTAGGTTTAGGGCTAGGTTTAGGTTTTGGGTTAAGGTTAGGTTTAGGTTTTAGGTTAAGGTTAGGTTTAGGTTTTTGGTTAAGGTTAGGTTTAGGTTTTTGGGTTAAGGTTAGGTTTAGGTTTTAGGTTAAGGTTAAGTTTAGGGTTAGGTTTAGGGCTAGGTTTAGGTTTTGGGTTAAGGTTAGGTTTTTGGCTAAGGTTATGTTTAGGTTTTTGGGCTAAGGTTAGGTTTAGGTTTTAGGTTAAGGTTAAGTTTAGGGTTAGGTTTAGGGCTAGGTTTAGGTTTTGGGTTAAGGTTAGGTTTAGGTTTTAGGTTAAGGTTAGGTTTAGGTTTTGTGTTAAGGTTAAGTTTAGGGTTAGGTTTAGGGCTAGGTTTGGGTTTTTGGGTTAAGGTTAAGGTTAGGTTTAGGGCTAGGTTTAGGTTTTAGGTTAAGGTTAGGTTTAGGGCTAGGTTTAGATTTTGGGTTAAAGTTAGGTTAAGGTTAGGTTTAGGGTTAGGTTTTGGGTTAAGGTTAGGTTTAGGTGTTGGGTTAAGGTTGGGTTTAATTTCCGGTTTATGGTTAGGTTTAGGTTTGGTTTCGGGTTATATTTAAGTTATAATTAGAATAAGGTCAGGTTATATTTAAAACTAAAGGTGTAGATAAGAGAGGAAGAGTAGGGAGACGCGGGAGTCAACCGCACCCAGGCAATCGCGGGTGGCACTGGCTGGATTAGGTTTAGAGAATTGGGTCAAGGACCCAATTTACCGAAGCCCCAGACCAGTCCAGTAAGACTGGACAAGTCCAGAACCCTCGTTAGGCACGGGCCTACCACACGTCACCAAGCACGATCACTTCCCCAACGCCTCCTCCTCCCCTTATGATGATCACTTTCCCTTTTTCTTATTTCCTGATCTAGGCCAATTGTTCATTCAGTCCCCCTGGATATAATGATCCTAATTTGTTGATCCAGATTTTCTCCATATGTTTTCTTTTAGGGTGGGACCATGACGGGTTGAATTGCAGTCCCATGACTCTCAGTGATTGAACCCCGTGTTTAATAAAGTGTTTGACCAGCCAGGTCTGTGTTTCTTTTTGGTTAATAATGTTGTACCTGTGTTGCCACATTCTACTAGCCAATGTGTTTCTGGTTTCCCCCACATATTGCACATTACATTTTTTGCAATAAATCAGATAAATACAGTTGCCAATGTTGTGTTTTAAGGGTGGCCAGATTTTGAATAATTCCCCTGTGCGTGGGTTGGAGATCCAGTTCTTGGGTTTGTATTCGGCAAATTCTCGGGGTATATTTTTTGAATTTTGTATTTGGGGTAGTTTGCTTTGCACCAATATATCTTTCAGGTTCTTGTTTTTACGGTAGGCCGAGATTACCCTATGGTGGTCCAGAATTTTATCCTTCTCTATGAATTTTTCAAAATTTCCTTTTAAGTTCCGATTTAAATTAAGACTCGCTTTGGAAAACGTTGTTATTAAAGGGAGAATTTCTGTGTCCGATTCCTTCTTTTTAGATAAAAAGTTCCTGTGACACTGTCTTAGGAAAGACCGGGAGTAACCCCTTTTCCTGAGGGCTTGGAAGAGGGTTCTTTTAGCTTCCCAAAAGTCTCCCTGTTGAGTACAGATTTTGTGGAACCTTAGGAGCTGTGATTTCACAATCCCCTTGAAGGTATGTTTTGGGTGGTAGCTGGATTTAAACAAAAGAGAGTGTGTGTCCGTTTCTTTAAAATAAACTCTAATATCGAGCTTCTGGCTGTCTGAGAACCCCCTTCCCTTAAAGGTTACGGTGTCCAGGAAGTTCACCTCTGTGTTGTGTAGTGTGTATTTAATTTTAATGGACCGATTAAACTGATTGAGGTGGGCAGCAAATTGAATGAACTCTTCTCGTGTTCCCGACCATACCCCCCAGATATCATCAAGAAACCTAAAGTAGTGGAGTGGTTTGATGTCCCACGCAGCCAACGCAGCTTCCTCCCAACGAGCCATGAAGATGTTGGCATATGAGGGGGCAAATCTCTTTCCCATTGCCGTCCCTTTTACTTGGAGGTAAAATTTGGAGTCGAATTGGAAATCATTTCTGTTGAGATTAATATCTAGTAATTTTAAAAGAATTTGATCTGGTCTGCTTTTGTCAGGGTACCTAGTAAACCACTCTCTTACTGCTTCTAGGCCCGCTGGTGTGTCAATATTTGTGTAGAGACTGTCTATATCGATAGTGAAGAGAAGACAATCAGGAGGAAGGGTAAGGTTTTTAATTTTCTCTATAAAATCATATGTGTCCTTGATGTAACTAGGGTGTTTGGTACTAATCGGATTGAGAAAGTGCTCAATGTATTCTGCTGTAGCGTAGGTTTCGCTACCGCAGTCTGACACAATTGGACGACCTGGTGGCATCTCGAAAGGAACGCTCCATGATTCTGGATCCTTGTGTATTTTTGGTAGCAGATAAAAAACCCTCTGCCGTGGATTGTCTGGACTCATCAGGTACATCTCCTGTTTTTTGTTGATGTAGCCCTCTTCCCTTAATTGGGTTAAGAGTTTTTGAACCACTGGGACAGTTTCTAAAAAAATGGGTTGAGGGATTTTCTTATAGTAGGTTTCCTGATTAAGTTGTCTCTCTGCTTCTTTTATGTAGGCTGCCCTGTCCATTATAACTGTGACGCTCCCTTTGTCAGCGGGTTTAATGACGATGGCTTTATTTAGGCGTAATTGTTGTAAGGCTTTTTGTTCTAAATGCTCCAGATTAGATTTTTCTTTAAAGTTAAAGGGGAGGTTCCTAGCTGCATATTTGTCTGCTCTAATGATTTTCCTAATTGTGTTTGGCACCTGAGATAGTTTAGGAGTCCATGTTGATTTGGGGGTGAAAGGAGGAGGCCCTGATCCTTCCTCATATCTGAAGAAGGCTGTTAGCAGTAGTCTCCTGTGATACTGCTGCATATCTAAGGTGAGTTGTTTTTTCATGTTTTGGTTTATTTTGGGAGTTGGAATAAAAGTGAGGCCTTTGTTTAGGAGTTTTAATTCTCCTTCAGTAGGTGTGAAGTTTCTAGTAAGGTTTAGTACTTCACCACCCCTTTGTAATGCCGGCTTCGGATTTAAAGGCCTACAAAGTTTAACTTCTTGGCCCAATGGTCCAACATCGCTTTAGCACACTCTGGTGTCCAGTGGATTCTATCCTGGGTCACCTTAAAGTGCTCAGCTGGAAGTAGAGGTAGGTAGGCCATGTGTTTTTTAATGTGAGCATTTAGATCCCCCAGTTGTTCTCTTTCCTCCAACTTCAGCTGTTTGGAGAAGTTAACCAGCGGGATCCAGACCGCTGCACCCGGAAACTTTTCCACAGCCGCCTTTACAGCACGCTGCATTTGTTTAACAGCAGTCTCCTTGCATTTTTGATTGCGGTGGTTGATGCCAAACGCAAGGATGACTGTGTTCACTTTAGCATGTACTGTGGCCTTGCTGAGGAAGTTTTGCGCGTGTCTAAACGTTGCTCCCGGAAAGCTGTCGATCTGCAGCTCACTGTAATTGTGCTCTGTGATTCTAGCCAGGTTGGAGTCCCCCAACAGACATATTGGTCTACGTGCACTAAAGCTCCAGTCCACCATTTTACGGCAAGTGGAGATATGTCGGACCGGTCTGAATGTTTCAGGTGAGTTAAATTCTATTGTGACCGGTTGTATTGGGGAGTTGGGTAGGGAATTAATTTCCCTTTCCTCTCTAGGAACTATACCCAATGGATCAACCGGTGACAAAACCTCGTCTGGCCGACATAGCTCTGTCTCTCCTGCTGGTGTTCCTGGTGTTTCAGGAACATGGGCTCCCTCAGTTTCCCCGCTAAGTCTAACTCGAGGATCCCGTTCTGATTCCTCAGGCCTTGGTGGGGTGGTGTTTTGGGCATGCACCTCCACTAAAGCTGGGGGTCTGCAGGGAGTCTCAGACCGTGGCTCATGGATAAGCCGCGGAGTGTCAGTTTTCTGTGTGTCTGGATATGGTTCAATTTGTAATAGCTCTTTGTGGTTTTCTAGGTGAGCAACCCCTGGGTTTGGCTCCACCCGTCCAGACCTACGAATTCTCCTTCTTGGTGACCTAGGTGGCAGTGTGAGAGGGAAGGGAGATGGGCCCCAAGGAGACGAGCCTGCTGAAGAGGCCCCTTCACGCTGAGGTAAAGGTGGAAAATCCCCCTCGGTGAAGAGCACCTCCTGCTCTGTTGAGGCATTAATTGGCTCAGTTTCATCCCTACTGTCCGCTCCATCCCCTAGTGTCACCAGGAGAGCCTCTACGCTTTTAACCGGCCCTTCTGAGAATTTTTTAGGGTATCTTTTTCGATACCATTTTGTTGCCACCGTTAGGGCTGCTGTGCACTCATCAGCTCTAACATTCTGTAGACTCCTAGCCTCTTGCTCTATGTGGGCCTTATAGTGGTCTACGAGAATGAGGTGTGTTGTGTACGCCCAGTTTCTCGCGTTACCTTCTAACAGGGATTTTGTTAGAGGTGTTATGTTGGCCGGTTTTACAACGTCAGCCAGATAGTTGGTGATTCTAGAAAAAGTGGGGGGTTCTGTGTTGGAGTGTGGTGCCACTTTTTCTAGATGGTGGTGTGAACGTATGAGGTTAAAAATCTTTTTAACCAGTGCAGTGAATTGTTTGTATTGAGGGCTATTTCTGTTGTGTTCTTTATTGGTTTGAGTGTGTGTCTGTGTTGTGTTGGGTTTGTGTTTTTTGTTGTTGGATCTGTTTTTTTGTCTAAATCTCTTGTTTCTCTTTTTTTCAGGTACAGCGGAGCGTGTCACGTGGGGGGCCGCAGGTGCGGGACCACTGCTTCCATGTCTGTAGGTGGGTCTTGGATAACCCATTCCATTTTTTTGACCATAAAAATAATAATCCCCATGGTCTGGGAATCGTACCCGTCTATTCGGGTAATATGGTCGAGCATAATCCATTTTTTCTCTATTTTTTCTCTATTTTTCTCTATTTTTTTGAAAAAAAATCTTTTTTTGAAGAGTTTTTTTAGTATTTTTTTAGGAGGCAAGTCCGATGTTGCAACGTTTCGGTTTGTTTCAAACCTTCATCAGGCACAGACTTGCCAGTGAAAATAAATCAAAATTAAAGAGCAAAAAAACAAAGTAAAAGGAAGTCAAAAAAAATTCAAAATTAAAATAAAATATTAAAGGGTTGTGTGTGTGTGTGTGTGTGTGTGTGTGCGTGTGTGTGTGTGTGTGTGTGTGTGAGAGAGAGAGTGTGAATGATAGTTGTTTTAGTAGAGGAGTAGGTTCTTGTCTTTCTCCAAGCAGTTTTGAGTGTGTGAGTGAGGGTGCTGCTCTCCCTCCTGCTGCTTATATAAGCTGCAGGGGGTAGGCTCCGCCCCTAGCTTGGTTTGAATTTTGAACTGCTGCAGTCCACAGGAGGGAAAAAAGGAGGGTTTTTTTCTGTGTGTTTTACATCTAGCTGGTTTTAATAAAGGAAAAAATGTTTTTAAAGCCTTGGAAATGTTCTAAGCATGATGTGATCAATATAAATGTTTTATTTATTTAATTATATTTTTTCTGATTGTATTATGGTTAGATTAAGGTTATGTTTTAGGTTAGGGTTAAATTTTAAGATTAAGTTGTATTTATGTTTAAATTAAGAGTAGATTACGGTTAGGTCAGTGGTTGGTTTAAGGTTAGGTTTAGGTTATTTTTAGGTTATAGTTAGGTTTTAAGATCAGGTAGTATTTATATTTTAATTATAATTAGATCATGGAGCGGTCAGTGGTAGGGTTGAGGGTTAGGTTCTGTTTTAAGTTATGTTTATATTAAAATTTTTAGTCAGGTTTAGGTTTTGGGTTAAGGTTAGGTTTAGGGCTAGATTTAGGTTTTTGGTTAAGGTTAGGTTTAGGTTTTAGGTTAAGGTTAGGTTTAGGGCTAGGTTTAGGTTTTGGGTTAAGGTTAGGTTTTTGGTTAAGGTTAAGTTTAGGGTTAGGTTTAGGTTTAGGGCTAGGTTTAGGTTTTGGGTTAAGGTTAGGTTTAGGTTTTAGGTTAAGGTTAGGTTTAGGTTTTTGGTTAAGGTTAGGTTTAGGTTTTTGGGTTAAGGTTAGGTTTAGGTTTTAGGTTAAGGTTAAGTTTAGGGTTAGGTTTAGGGCTAGGTTTAGGTTTTGGGTTAAGGTTAGGTTTTTGGCTAAGGTTATGTTTAGGTTTTTGGGCTAAGGTTAGGTTTAGGTTTTAGGTTAAGGTTAAGTTTAGGGTTAGGTTTAGGGCTAGGTTTAGGTTTTGGGTTAAGGTTAGGTTTAGGTTTTAGGTTAAGGTTAGGTTTAGGTTTTGTGTTAAGGTTAAGTTTAGGGTTAGGTTTAGGGCTAGGTTTGGGTTTTTGGGTTAAGGTTAAGGTTAGGTTTAGGGCTAGGTTTAGGTTTTAGGTTAAGGTTAGGTTTAGGGCTAGGTTTAGATTTTGGGTTAAAGTTAGGTTAAGGTTAGGTTTAGGGTTAGGTTTTGGGTTAAGGTTAGGTTTAGGTGTTGGGTTAAGGTTGGGTTTAATTTCCGGTTTATGGTTAGGTTTAGGTTTGGTTTCGGGTTATATTTAAGTTATAATTAGAATAAGGTCAGGTTATATTTAAAACTAAAGGTGTAGATAAGAGAGGAAGAGTAGGGAGACGCGGGAGTCAACCGCACCCAGGCAATCGCGGGTGGCACTGGCTGGATTAGGTTTAGAGAATTGGGTCAAGGACCCAATTTACCGAAGCCCCAGACCAGTCCAGTAAGACTGGACAAGTCCAGAACCCTCGTTAGGCACGGGCCTACCACACGTCACCAAGCACGATCACTTCCCCAACGCCTCCTCCTCCCCTTATGATGATCACTTTCCCTTTTTCTTATTTCCTGATCTAGGCCAATTGTTCATTCAGTCCCCCTGGATATAATGATCCTAATTTGTTGATCCAGATTTTCTCCATATGTTTTCTTTTAGGGTGGGACCATGACGGGTTGAATTGCAGTCCCATGACTCTCAGTGATTGAACCCCGTGTTTAATAAAGTGTTTGACCAGCCAGGTCTGTGTTTCTTTTTGGTTAATAATGTTGTACCTGTGTTGCCACATTCTACTAGCCAATGTGTTTCTGGTTTCCCCCACATATTGCACATTACATTTTTTGCAATAAATCAGATAAATACAGTTGCCAATGTTGTGTTTTAAGGGTGGCCAGATTTTGAATAATTCCCCTGTGCGTGGGTTGGAGATCCAGTTCTTGGGTTTGTATTCGGCAAATTCTCGGGGTATATTTTTTGAATTTTGTATTTGGGGTAGTTTGCTTTGCACCAATATATCTTTCAGGTTCTTGTTTTTACGGTAGGCCGAGATTACCCTATGGTGGTCCAGAATTTTATCCTTCTCTATGAATTTTTCAAAATTTCCTTTTAAGTTCCGATTTAAATTAAGACTCGCTTTGGAAAACGTTGTTATTAAAGGGAGAATTTCTGTGTCCGATTCCTTCTTTTTAGATAAAAAGTTCCTGTGACACTGTCTTAGGAAAGACCGGGAGTAACCCCTTTTCCTGAGGGCTTGGAAGAGGGTTCTTTTAGCTTCCCAAAAGTCTCCCTGTTGAGTACAGATTTTGTGGAACCTTAGGAGCT